>NC_134780.1:202500-339916 GCF_046742065.1 Oratosquilla oratoria | reverse complement strand
ATTTTTTCAGTTGCTCATGATGATAAGCGAGTCAAGTTGTGCCTAGATATCAAACCTTCTATTCGTGTTGGGGTTGACACACCAGGATGACAATTAGATAGGGTTTGGGATGGTGGTGAGTGGGGTGAAGTTAGACCTGAACTTGTTGGGAACTGTGGGGGAGGATTGGGGGAGTATGTACATGTTAACTATTGAGATTGTGGATTTGTTACCTGTACAGATTTGGATATTTGGATTTTGGTAGTGCTGTCTGTACAGGAAAGGAGGGATTTGGTGGTGGTACTTGTGTATACAAAGCAGATGTATAGGTGGACTAGGGTGATTAATTCACCAGCATTACCATTGGTCTGGTCTTGTCTGAAGGTGAAATTATGAAATGATGGTGTTTTTTGCTAGTGTCGTAGTTTTGTTTCCTGTATGATGGCAACATGTATGTTGTGTTGTTTGAGGAAGTGTTCAAGTTTTTTTTTGTGGTGGTGGTGATGCCATCAATGTTAAATTGTAAGATTTTGATGTGTGTTCTGTGTGCACTGTAGGTTGCTGTACAGAGTTGGGATACAGATGGGGGACTTTAGATCAGGGGTAGTGGATGGGGGAGGGTGGGAGAAAAGAAAGGCAAAGGTTGGGGTATGGGCGAAGATGCAGGCTGGGGGTGGGGCAGGTGAGGGGTAGGTTTTGGGTAGGCATGAGGAACAAGTTCAGGTGGTTGTGTTGTGCTTTATATCAGTAAGTGTTGCACGAATAAGGTGGGTCCAATTTTTGCATAAATTGCATTGAACGGAGCTCTTTGTTGGCTCAAGATGATGAATTTGGAGCATGTTGGACAAGTATACTTTGTGATGAATCCAGGGTTGCTCTCCACATCTCTGGCTAATAGTAGAAGTGGTATGATTGCTAGGGTTATCCTTCAGTGTCGAAAAAATGTGAAGGCATATTTTTGGAGTTAACCACTTCTCCTCCATCAATTGGAGATGAATCCAATGCCACCGTATAAAAATGGTAAGGCAGTAGTTAGTCTTCATCTTCATTCAGCCTGCTTCTGATGTCCACTTCCAATTCTTGCCTCCTGTTTCTTAGGCAGCAGACATGTTGAAGACGGTTGTAAGACTTCAAAACAGGATTCATAACATACATTGTCAACTCTCTTGTTCCCTTTCAACTCTTGTTGTTCCACTGCTTTCTCTATGTTGCTCACTGTTATTAGTTCTGTCAACACTATAGCCACTGTAATCGCCATTGTGGTCCTAACTCATGGATATAACTCACTTCTTTTAACTGATAGGCCCTGTTGCCTCCAATCATTTAACTTTTTCCTCTCAGTGTTAGTTCTCTTCATTGACATGCTTCTACCTCTCACTTCACTCAATTTTTCTAGAATTAAATGTAGAGTTCTTCTTCTGTATCTTTCTTCCCTTAATTATACAGCGCACTCCAAAGAAATCCCCCAAGAGCACATATGCAGGATCCTACATGAGTTTTGCAGTGATGTAGTGATTTTTGTAGTTCAATGATCTTTAACTTCATCTCTAAAATCCTTCTCAAAGGGGATGATCTTACAACCATGAACCAATTGAATTTTCTCCATTTCACCAATCAGATTTGTTGTTACAAGTCTTTATGGCAATATTGTTTGCTTAGAATAATCTCTAGTCTCTGCATAATTCTCACTAGGTTACAAAGGAATGTCATGTCAGCAATACACTTGAGCTCACCAGCTACTATTTCATATCACCCAACCCATAAAATGTAACACCCACCTTTTACCCTCTTTTCTACAGCCTTTTACATATATACATATACCAACAGCTTTCTCCCCTTTAGATAGCCAAAATCAGTCATAAATCCACTCTCACCTATTTCACTCCCACATACTCCACTCTCATTCACGCCCCTCCTTCTCCCTTTTCTTGGCTCCTCCTGGATGCTGGGTCATCCCTACATCTCTACCATTGCCCCAGGTCATAAGCAATGTAGCAAGACACAGTACATCCACAGCAAGATCGCTTCATTTAATCAGTGACTCCCCTCTGTCCCCACATGCAAAAAAAAAAAAACAGGAGTACTTTCAGGGTACATCAAAATATCATTCACACATACTCCCTCACCCCCCAATACCCCACCCACTCCTTTCCACACATCACAACATAATCCAATCTCAACCATTCTCCACTCACCCCTATCTTTTGTCTTCTCCCTTCCTCAACATTCTCCTCTTTCCCAACGCCCCTTTTACCCCATCCATCCATCTCATCCTTGGTTGCCCCCTCATGTCCACTCCCTCCACCTCTGCCTTCTACACCTCTTTTACTAATCTTTCTTCACTCATTCTTTCCACATGTCCAAACCATCCCAATACTCTTTCATCAACTCTATCTCCCAACTCTCTTTCCACACTCGCTCGCTCTCCTCACCTCATTTCTCACTATCCAGCCTAGTAACTTTTATCATACTTCCAAGGCATTTCATCTCAAACACATTTAAACTCCTCTCTTATGTTCCACATTTGTCCAATACAGTACACACTGTCGGTACAATCACTCCTTTATACAACCTTTACTTGGCATCCATTCCCAAGTGTCTATTCCTTATTACACTTATTAATCTCTCAAGACATTTACTTGCTTCTCTCAATCTACATTCTACCTCCATCTCCACTCCTCCATTTCCCCCACATTCACACCCAAGTATTTAAAGCTATCCACTTTCTCCAGTCTCTTTCCCTTAATACATACTTCCAATTTGCTGCCATCCTCTCTTCTTGTATATCTCATCACCTTTTACCCACATTTATCAACTTCCTTCTTTCGCACACTTTCCCAAACTCTGTCACAAACTTCCTTAATCCCTCTGATCCTGCAGCAAGCAGTGTTGTCAGCAAACAAATGGCTTATCTCCCATTTTTCTCTATTTTCTTTAACCATCTCTAATCCCCGGCCCATTACCCCTATGTTTACCTCACAACCCTATCCATGTATAAACTGAACAGCCAAGGTGACATTACACATCCCTTGCAAAGTCCCACCTTTACCTCGAACCATTCACTCCCCATTTTAATACACCAGCTCTACTACTCTTGTAAAAACTCTTGACTGCTCTTAACAGCTTTCCTCCTATCCCATATATCTCCAATACCTCCCACAGTGCCTTCCTGTCTACTCTGTCACAAGCCTTTCCCAAATCCATAAACGGCCACCCCCCACCCCCAAAATAAAATAATCCTTAGCTTTTCCTAAAGCTTCTTCATATATCTGCCTTAACACAAAAATCAGATCCATGCAACCACTACCTGTCCTAAACCCACACTGTTCCTCACCAATTACTTCCTCTCCCAATCCTCTCAATCAAAACCCTCCCATAAGTCTTCCCAACTACACTCATAATTGTCCCCTTTTCCCTTGTAAAGCAGAACAATATAGGCACTCCTCTAGTCCACTGGCACTCTATCCTCTTTTTGACAAACATTAAACAACCTAACCAGCCAGTCCACCATCACTGTAGGGAAACCCTCGCCCCTGAAGAAGTTAAGTTTGGTGGAAGACCTATCTCCTTATGGTGAGGGAGCCTAACTCCCCATTTGCACTAATAGGAAATGTAATAAAATAAATATCCAATACATGGCTTTTATTGCAAATACATTCAAAATGGGAACATCTTCCCTTTAACCAGTGAGCATGAATATTAAACAAAATAAAATTACATAAAAACAAATATAACTTTGACAAGTATGGCAACTCTTTCCTAATAAAACCATACAGGAAGCCCTTTACAGTTAACCTGTGAAGGAATTGAGCAATAAAATGATACTGTATATTTTCATTTCATACAAGTTTTGCAATTTGTTAAACAAATCTGCCATACTGCATCACGACAGTTTCTAAATGAATGATACAAATTTCAATTTGACTTTTTATAACTTTCTTGATGCATCAACAAAGAAAATAAGGCAAATAAAAGAGAGGGAGAGTGAGGGAATCAGGGGAAGGGGAAGGGGAAGGGGGAAGGAACATGGGAAAGGAGATGGGGGAAAAGGAGGGAACAAGAGGAAGGGGAAGGGGATGATGGAAGGGTGAGAGAATGGGAGAGAGAATCTCTTTCCATCAATCAATACAGTATTATGCTTCCTAGGTGAAAAATAACACACACCATGAAAATCCTCAATATTCCAATACTCTGTACATAAATCCATAGGTGCAAGACCAAAGATCCTAGTGAATTGTACAACATCCCTATGCAATAAGTGTACAGAAATAGTCTGACATACAAAAATAGTATTAAAGATATACTGTCCCCAATTTTTTCTACATAGATTCCTATTCTTGTTACATAGGCACATGACCAAAGGTCCTTCTAATCACTTTCAGTGAACAGAAATGGACACTCAAGATGATGGCAAGGTGGCAGAGAGAAGAAAAAAATTATATGGTATAATATAAGAATAAAGATTGAAACAAAGTTTAAAAAAAAAAAGTGGGGAAGGGGGCATTACTTTTAAAGAAGGGAACAGTGTAATATGGTCAGCTGGGTTTTTGACATGTGGAGGTGCTGTCTGGAGTTCCTGAAAGATTAACAGTCCTGAAATACACTTAAGAGTTTCACGATGGAAACATTCCTATAATCAAGAATATTCTGCAGCAAATTATCTACCTGTAAAATAACCAATATGGCAGTAAGCTCAAGCTGACTAAAGCACATTCCTGTACTGAGGTTTTGTATACCCAAAAATGTCTTTGAAGTTGATGCATAGGTCTACCATATCTCCAAAGTTTATTAGTCAGGTCCTCTAACAGACAGAGCCTATAGTGCTCCAGCACACAATTACAAATAAAGTTGCCACTAATGAAACACTAGTTGCCATCTCTTCAGTCACAGTGTACCCTTAACTCTGACTACATAGCTTTTACCCACTGCTTGTACTTCTTTAAAGCTGCCTGATGATGGATAACTACCAATATGATGCATTTGGTATAAAACGATGATTCTTTGTCGAAATAGCAGTTTCAACATTATGATATCAAACCCAGTGCTACGCACAGAAGCATGTCAACCATGTGATAAACTTAGTTATTATATCCGACCATTATCCTAGTCCCTTTCAACCTGCAAAATCATCCCTGAAACAAGTTTCAAGTGTGTGTACACCATATAGTTTTGAATAGAAAAGACTGTGGATGTACAGTCAAGTCCATCCATTTAAGTAATAATGCATGTAATGTCATCTGTACAACAATGCACATTTATCATGTGGGCATTTATAATATACATATAACTATGTCCAATATGTCCATGTTTAAATATGCGCTTGTGTGTAACAGGTTCTGTTGTACACAGGAATATAGAATGTATGTGTAATACAAATACAAGTTAAGCCTCTCATTTACCTAAACCAGTGGTTCTAAGATCTAGGGGCCAAATTTCATTCCTGAGGCCACATAAAATGACATATCTGAAGTACCAAGTATATTTCTAATAACAGATATTCTCTGGGGGTAAATTACAAGTTCGAATACATAATTATCTATTCATCAAAATTGTTGCCTCAAGTTTCTCTGACTAGAAACCTAGGAGGACATAGAGGTTAGCAAGTCCTAGCCCTCCCATACATCTCTTGGCCTACTGTCAGTAATGTATTGGTGTGAGAGTTTTTGTAACTGACCCGTAATAGCAGGGGACCCAATCACCAATTGTCAGCTCTCCTTTTGTGAAAAAGGTGAAGACACAGTTAATTTCATTAAAGATTTTGGGACCAGTCTAAAGACAATGTCAGCCCCTAAGGGGCTGTGTCTTCAAATGGAGGTGAAGGTGTTGATGGATTCTAAAAACAGTCACCAGGGAGACGATTCTCTTTGATATCCATCTCAATGGACCACCACTTACAGGTAACCACTGTTGGTCCCTTGAAGTAACAAGGCCTGTAAGGGGAAAAGTTGAGAACAATTTTGACATAAACAAATGATAGCAGGAAGCCAAAACACTAATCTGTATAGAAGTAAATTTTAATATTTTGGTTTACAAGTGTGTATTCATCTACCTGTAATATCATGTACAGGATGACAGCTACACTCAGGAGATCCTGCATGTCCACTTCCATTGGTCAAACTTAGCTTTGAATTTAGTTATATTAATAGTCTGACTGCACTTTTTTTCTTCTATATTAATCCATTAATCAATGTATCTGTATGCTTTGAAAAACCTTGCCTTTTCAGTTTTCTTTCGTCCCATTTTACATTTCTTTAACAATTATGACAACTCTTTTCATGGTCTTGAAAATTCTTACTTTTTCTCATCTTCATTTCTTATCTTTTTTTTTTTCTACTTTTTTTCTTCTCTTCTTTCTTCTTATACTGGCAGCTCAAGTATATTTAGCAGTGCTGCAGTGTTCAGCAGTTGTACCAAAAGTCAAGATGGCAAAGAGAGAATGGTACCACCCAAAGAAAATGGAAGGCAGTTATTCAAGCTTTGCTGCTAACACCAAATGGATGCAACCAACCCTACTTCCTCAAGACGTGACCCCTGCCTTAGCCATAGGGTGGCTTACTCAGCAGTGTCCCCAACTGAAGGCTCTTGCCAGTCACCTGAAGGCCACAGGTTTATAGAGAGATCAGGGGCAACTGATTGATTAATAATATGTTATTTTTTTCTTTGGATAAATCAAGACCATATCACTGTCATTTCCTTACTTTAAATGACCTTTAATCCATTGAACACAATTTTATCAGCATATTATAATACATCTGAAAACACAACTTTCATTGAAACAAAATATCTCAATAATATATATAAAAATGTAAGGTTTGACTGTTCACAAGCCTGAGGAAATATATCAGGCTGCTTCTGATGGCAAATAGGCCACACATTGGCTCCATTTCTATTTCATTTAATAACTGAATTCTGAGCGTCTCATTATATCTACCAATAATTTTCCAGCTGCACCATAACACATCCATACAAAAATACATTCACATATAAAAACACATTCACACTCAAATCACAAAAGCACACCAAGACCAAACACAAAATATCTCCTCCATCAAACCCCTCCAGGCATTAACCCCATGGAGAAATCCCTCCCAAGAAAAGCAACAACCATAATTGAATGACTGCATTCAAGTCACCATCCAGCACTAAGACAATACCAAACAAAGTGCCCCAGAGATGCAACCATCATGCAGAAGACACTGGCACAAAACACCTTCTCCATCAAATCCCTCCAGATATTAGCCCCACAGAAATATCCCTCCCAAGAAAAGCAAGAACCATAACTGAATGACTGCATTCAAGTCACCATCCAGCACTAAGATAATAGAAAGTTTTGGTTACAGAAATAAATTGCCCTAGATGCAACCATCATACAGAAGACATTACCCCATCCTAGCCAATCCCATATTATTTCTTCCTTGAGTGACTTGTGAGCCAATCCAATGGCTGTTACTGGTTACCTGAGAGCCATGCACCTCCTACAAGAAAGCCCTAGGGGCAACAGAGTGATTGAGACTTTCATCAGGTTGTTAGGTTAGGTTAAGAAAGATTAGGAAGGTATATATTTCTTCACTTTTTAAGTATCAGAAAGCACCTTGTGAAGAAGGGGAAGAAGAAAATCACTTTAATATGTTGTGGTGGATTCTAGCACTGGTATATCATGGGTACTGGTACTTGTGATGGTCCTGTGAGATGGAGAGTGAAACGGCCCTTTCTTAAAACCCATGAAACCCCTCACTATAGAAGAATCCACAGGGAGGAGGAAAGTAATTTTGAAAAAGATATTGTAGATAAATATAAAGATGAACCAAAACAGTTTTTTAGTTCAATGGTAAACTGAAACACAGGGAAGTTATCACCAAGTTAATAGTGGGTGAGGTCTTTGACCAGGCAAAAATAATTAATGTTTCCAATCTGCCTTCACAAAGGAGAGCAAAGGGGAACAAAAATTCAGGATTAGAAGATATAAATGTAGAAGTGAGGGAAGTGCTCAACCTTTTGGAATCATTGGATGTGACAAAAGCTTCAGGACGTGATGGAAGGAACAACTGGCAAACAAGATTCACAGTCTTATTACATGTTTGTTAAAGAAGTTATAGAACCACTTTATTGGAAAAGGGCTAATGTGGTACCAATTCAAAAGGTAGAAGTAAGGATACACCACCACATTATGGGCCAGTATTACTGACCAACACAATAGTGAAATGCTATAAAAGGATCGTGAAAGACCAATGAACTAAATATCTTGAAGAGATAAACATTCTGGCAAACAGTTTGATTTCAGATCTAGCAGGTCATATGTGTCAAAACTTTTCAGCTTTTACTCATGAGTGATTGATGTGATGCAAGAGAGGGTTGGGTGGAATGTGTGTATCTTGACCTAAAGAAGGATTTGGGTAAAGTACCTCACAGTAGACTTACATAGAAATTGGAGCATATTGAAGGACTAAGAGGCAACCTACCATATATCTTGATGTATAAGACCAGTTTTTAGCTCTAAAGAATCACTCCCAAAGTTGGGGGTGATATTATGCATCAAGTCTAAAACCTTAACTTTTACATACATATACTATATATATGTCAACAGCTTTTCCCCCCTTACAAGGGAGGTAGCCAAAGCCAAAGGCATAAATCCACTCCCATTCACCATCCCTCCCTCCCTCTTTTCTTGGCTCCTCCTGGATGACAGGTCATCCCCACATCTCACCCACTGCCCAAAAGGGTCAGAAGTTATGTAGCAAAATACATCACATCCACAGCAAGACCGCTTCATCTAATCAGGGGACCCCCCCTCCCCACACCCTCTTTGTCCCCTCATGCAGAAAAAGAGAAGACAGGGAGAAATCCCTTTGGGTTGTGTCAAAATATCATTCATTCATACTCCCTCACTCCCCCATCCCCCCACCCACTCCCTTCTATGCATTACAGCATCACACATTTCCCTCTTTCCCAATGCCCCTTTTACCCTATCCATCCATCTCATCCTTGGTTGCTTCCTCATGTTCACTCCCTCCACCCCTGCCTTTCACTAATCTTTCTTCACACATTCTTCCCATGTGTTCAAACATTAACTTTTGAAAAATAAAATTCTAAAATTCAAAGTCATCATCACATTCAGTGTTAAAATCTTAAAATTAGGCCAATTCATCATCTTTCAGTGATACCACACAATTCCAAAATGTATATCTTCATAGATATACAGATTTCAATTTGTACTGAATATTTTAAAAAATATATTTAAGTAACAATCTGGTGCACGGCTTTATCCAAAATATGTTGGTTTTTTGGCCACATGAACAAATTAATGGCTGCTTAAGACATCTTAAGAATGACATGCTTTCAAAATAAATTAGAATATATATGGCACACACCATAAGGTCATATGTGCCCTTTTAAATAATCCAAGAAAAACACATTAAAGTTTTCAAAAAGATCTCAAAATCCAATCATGTGCATTTCATCTAGTTAACACCATTTCAAAGGGAATTCGTCCTAATACTTATCCCAAAATTATTTTATCATTTTGCTTTATGCCTTTGCTGCAGCATTAAATGTTGACAGTGTATAAAGCTGAAAACTCCCTACTGTCTCAGGGATCACTAAACCACAAGAAAATATGTAGAAGGGCATATACAACCTACTATTGGATATAAGATGTGAAGAAAAGTGCCTAACTCATAACTCTGATCTCAGTGCTGTAGTGCTGATGACCTTACTACATTGTGCAACTCACATGTCTAAAATTTTGTTTCTAAAAACAGCAGCACAAGTTTAATTTTTTTCACTCATTGAAATGGAGTATAGGTGGTGGTCGTGGCTTAGGAACTCGTCATGAGGCACAAGACTGAGGAGAGTGGAGTCAATCAATTCCTAGTTGTACACCACTCTGGATTAGGTGGATTTACACTTCATTCGCTAGAATCTGTCTCACTGTTTCAAATACTCCTCAGTTTTATTTCACACAAGTTATTGATAGCAGCATCATAAGGAGTGAGCCCTCACTTTAATGAGCTGCATTATCCAGAGCAAGATACCATGGACCCTTCAAAACAATTAAAGAGGAGGTAAGACAAAGCAAGTTTCAAGTTAAATGCTTTTTCCAAGGAATATAACTCTGCAGCAGCAAGATATCTTGGTGTAACACTGGAGGGGATGTGCAGAACCAACAAAGTGTGCACTAAGAGGAAAGACCGCACAGTAGCCAGAACTTGAAAAATATGTAGCATAAATGGTAAAAGAACATTGACAGGGAGGTTATGTTGTAATAAGAAATAACATTAAAAAAATTTGCACGGATTGAACGAAAACACTTGTTTATGTGTGGCAATAAGTTGGAGAGTGGTCCAATACACCAATGCATGGCCTCTTACCTTGAAAAACAAAAGGGTGGTCTTATACACCAAGATATACAGTACTTGAAATGATGAAAAAAAAAAAAATTGAGGAGATGGTACATGAGAACAGTAGTAAAGGATAAGATGTCAAGACAGAGAGCAGTAACTAGTGGAGTTCCACAGGGTTCACAGTTTGCACCAATAAGGTTTTTTGTCTATGTCAATGACAAGAAGGAAGGTACAAGCTATGTCAACATGTATGTAGATGGTGCAAAAATAATGAGAAGAGTGAAAAACTAAGAGGACTGTAGATTATTGCAAAAAATCCAGACACTATTTTTGCATGGAGCCAAGAACGGGAAATGAATTCCAATACCAAATAATGCAAAGTACTGGAAATGGACAACGGCTGCAAAAGACCATCCTTAAACTATTCCTTGGGAAGTGAATCCATTAAGAGGAGAGCAATTTAGGAGAGCTGACAAAAGACAACCTGTTACTTGACAGACGTATCAGCAGAATTGTGGGAAAGATATACAAACTGCTGCAGAAGACTGAAGTGGCTTTTCATTATATGGATGAAGAGATGAGAAAAAATGGTCGAAACTCTGATCCATCTAAGACTGGAATACGCGTCAGTGGCATGGTCCTCCCAATGAGCGAAGGATATAAACAAGGTCAAGAGAATACAAAGGGCAGCAATCAAAGTGATCCCCAGCCTGGCAGAGAAACCATACAAGGAAAGTGGAAACTATGTCGATCCCTGGTTTACACAAAATGATATACGAGGAAAGACTGAAGAAACTAGGACTTCCCACTTTGGAGGAGCAAAGAAAGAAGTAACAAACATTATGCCACTTTACACAACTTTCATCTCACATGAAACCATTTAGAAGCCATAAACATATTGACAAAACAATCAACCATGTGCACACACATAATTTCCAAATACTACTCCCTTCATCAAAGAGGAACATAGCCCCAATAGCAGTAATGTCAACAGATGCAATAACTCTAGTAGCAGCAGCCAGGTAACTTCACTCGATCTGCTGAGTACACTGAGCAGTTGGTTGTTCATGGGTGACCCTCCTAGGTGCTAGCTTTCCCTAAAGGCCTAGATGGTGTACAGGTGGCAGTTGCCAATCTACCTATTGAAGAATATTCTCCCTCTCTGACTGGAGAGAGAGAGGAGAGGAAAGGAGAGGAGAGAGAGAGAGAGAAAAAAAAAAGAGAGAGAGAGGACATAAATAGAAGGATGGAAAGGCAGCTGGCATCCACAACATCAGTATAGAGTTGCTGAGAGCTGGAGGTGAGGCCATGAACAGCAGGTTGCATGCAGTAATGTCTGCTGTGTCTGGCACCATTCCCTCTGACTGGAAAAAGGGTCTTTGCTTCCCTATCTGGAAGGGGAAAGGACACCAGCAGGTCTGCAACAACTACTGCAGTATTACATTGATCAGAGTGCCAAGTGCTTGCCAATTTGTTACTGACATGGGTTTATTCACATCTGCTGAAGTTTCAGAGGCCTGAGCAGTCTGGATTCACACCAGATAAGTCAACAACTATTCAGATCCTAGCACTATGCATTGTAGTGGATCACCAATACGAGTTTCAACAGGTGTTTCTTGCAGCACTATACTTGACCTCCAGAAGGAATTTGATTTGGTGCATTGTGGAGGGCTCTGGGATCTATGGTTCTGTGGGATACCTGCAAGAATTAATGACTATGTCTGGCTTATATTCTAGGACAGAATGCTAGAAAGTATAGAGGAGGCATGTCTAGCTTCTTTCCTGTTAATTTGGGAGAGGGAAAGGTGTAGCCTCACCCAAACACTTTTCATCACCTAAATGAACTGGGAATTGGGCAGATTTGTCAATATAGTTCCAAAGCATCTGTTGGCAACACCACGGTCACTGACCTTGTCTTTCCTGATGATGATGTCCTTCTTGAGAGTTGCTAGAGGTCTTAGTTGCAGCTCTCGAGTCACTGCAAAGGGAGGTGGGACCACTTGGACTGCAGGACCCACCAAAGTCCAGGAGATTGGGGGCTAACTGCATGACACAGTTTAGTTTGTCCATGCATGTGCCAAAGACATTGAGGTATTGGAAAGATTGACATACCTTAGTGTAATGTACAACAGTGGTGGGTCAAGTTAGGAAGTACTTCAAAGGGTTGGCATTACCCATGATGTCATGGACTCGTTCAGAGTATATAGCATTGTTGATATTAATGCAGGAAGACAAAGATTCTAGTCTTCAAGTCACTTGTGCTCCCTGTCTTGATAATATGGCTGTGAGACATGGACAATGAATGCGGACTTGAAGAGGCATCTCGATGTCTTTGGTACCAAGTGCCTTCAGAGAATCGTGGGGTATCACTGGAATGACTTTGTATCGAACCAGAGACTGTAGTGCCAATTACAAGAATAATTAATGAACTCTGGCTATATGGTCATGTGGCATGTTTCCCTGATGGTCATCCCGTTCACAGGGTTATCTCCACAAGAGACAACTCTCAATGGCAAAGGTGAAGGGGCTGACTACAGGATGTATGATTAGGCCAAGTGGATCAAACCTGTTGAGTTATATATATACCTTGTTTATTCATTTCTTTGTTAAACCTCTTCAATATGAGTCAAATTCTTGCAGTCAGCAATGGCTGATGTACGAAGATGCATCACAATATTCACATTATGAAAAATAAAGTTACAGCTGCATTACTCATTCTCTTTCACGCTGAATATTAACAACCACAGAAAATATGATCAGGCCAGTTCACAGAACATGGGGGTCACTCGGCTACAACTACAAAATAAATATAACCAAGACGCCACTGCTGGCATCCTCATGTACCCACTCATTCCTCATGATGCCTACATAGGTGTCATATGGAAGGGGTTAACTATTTATTCTTAGCATCAGACCTAGTTATAGACCAAAATGTCTCCTGTCAGTATTATCTTCCTTTGAAAACTTTTGTACGCTGCATGCTGGGTATGCAATATCAGGCTAGTACTAGCAGGCAGCATCAGAATGCTGCAGAACTCCAAATATGGATACAAGAAGTGAAAAAGTTGTCTGAAACACAAGCATTATGCACTGTCCACCTCAGAAAAAGTGGAGATGCTGTGAAAGTGGTGTGTCTGTTAACAGTATTTGTGATCTATATGGCATTAGTTCTTCAACTGTTTATGATATTAAAAAATCCTAATTTTTTTTCATTTTTAGCTGACGGTGGATAAAAAAAAAGCAGATGTTTGTGAGGAAATTAAAGACGGAAGGAAAAAGTTACGAACTTGACTGAACGTTGATTACTTGGTTTAAACTTTATGCAGATGAAGGGACTGACATTTCTGGAGCTTTGTTGAAGGCACAAGTAAAGCAGTTTCATGAAGAGTTGGGATTATTACACAAAGTGTGATTATAGTGATATTTGGTTCCATCAATTCAAATCTTGACATGGCTCATCATTTCATGCAGTGTGTGGTGAAAAATGTTAATTGGACACAGAAGCAGCTCCTGAATTTGTTGGTGATTTTGTTAAATTGATTAGAGATGAAAAATTAAGCCCCACCTGCTTTCTAGCCTTTTTCAGTGATGTTCATAACTATGATTTCATGTTCAGCATTAAAACTGCATGTATTTTGCATAAGGTGCAATGGTTTTCATTTAGTGTTTATATTCTTTTGTTCTACTGTGGTGTAGTCTAAACTATTGTCCTTTGATGTGCCTAAAGTGCCACGGACATACAGGTGAGTACAGCAAGACCTCTCATTAACGGACGTTAATTAGCAGTGTTTGCAATATTTTCGCTGTGTTTTCGGTGGTTTTGGTTCTGTTGTTCAGTGCGTACAATCACTATGACACCCAAAAACCACTCCAAAACACCGAAAACACAGCGAAAGCGCCGCAAACACAGCTAATTAACGTCTGTTATCGAGAGGTCTCACTGTACCAGCAAAAGTCAACTGTGTATAAGTGTGTACATAAGTGCTGTGATAGACAGACTTCAGTAATTCAGAAAAGTCAATAATCCGGCGACTTTTCAGTCCCGCGGTTACCAGATTTTCAAGCTTCAACTTGTACCTGGCAGAGATATATGATCTGTTCAGAAATGTAACCATCATATAACTCTGGAGTTAACTGTATTACGTTATTTAAAATACAATATTTCATTATGGCACTGGTCACAGTATAGATACTAATGTGTTAGAAGCACACCATCTGACTTTTAGTAGTAAACCACAGAGATTACATGATACTGCCATATGTAAATGCTCTACTTGCATGAACGGACACATACAACAATGATAATATTTGCACAGCTGACACAATCTAAAATTCATATTACCATAGTCTTAACAATCAAAAATTAAAAATTTAATTTCATAATTCATTACTGAGCTCTTAAACTAAACTTAAACAAGAAATTTAGAATGACTATTCCAATTTCTATTTTTTCCTAATATTATCAATATGTTCCAAGAAAATTGTATCACTGCCCCCCCCCCAAAAAAAAAAGTAAAAGTAAAAGGTAAGTCCTGCCTGCAGGAAAGGGAGTGCCACAGCAAATGCCAGGAGTTTGATTTTAAGTTTGTGTTCTACACATATCCGTCACAAAATCATTACGTAGTACACAAGATGTCCCAGATTATCAAGCAAAAATTATATATTATACTTTGAAAAATGCATTTGAAATATCTATCTGTAATATGAGATATTTGTAATATGAATTTGAAATATTCTTTTCTTAGTAACACACTACCAATTTATAAACAACCATAGTAATGCAATATATCTATGCAAACAGCTAGCAGTGAAATACATCAAGACCCAATTTCCCACTGCACATTTTTTTTTCATACTTGGGGATATAAAAATCTCCACTGCGGGGCATTACACATCAAAAAGTACCATTTGTAATATTTTAACATAGCACAAGTCTTAGTCTTACTTACTGTCTACTGTGAAATAGCAAGCAGCACTAATCATGAAAAAAATATTTGTTCCTGTAGTACAAACACAAAAATACAATGCCCAAGGAAACCTCATTCCCTGATGTAACAAATTTCTGATCTTGGTGCAACCTGGGGAACCTATGCATATGGTTTGTTCTAATAATTTTCTAATTTCATTAGTTCTTTGTCAATCCTCCACATTTTTTTGACATTGAGATGAAGGTGAATCCTCTTCTGTATTCCTTTTTCTAATTCTCAACTCCTCAGCACTGCAGGCAGACAGGAGCCTTTTCACTCCGGCAGATAGGAATACTTCAAGCTCAATAGGGCACATTGCTAAACAAGTAGGAAACACTCTCACCATTGTGGGTTCGTCTCACAGCCTCCGCAAACATCATCGACACATCAATGCACTGAAAGAAGGCAACCAGTCTTAAGTAACTTGTGATAGAATACCCTGAAGTAATGTGCAGGTGAATTACATCACCACAAACATATTGCAGGCAGACAAGTGGATCAACCATACCTAAATTAAAATCATTAAAAATTCTGAGACCTACACAATCATGTTAGTAATATTTTACAGGTTTGTTATGGGTGCACAACAAAATACTGAAATGAGGTGTTCCAAAAGTAAAGCTGGAAATGCCATAACTTAAAATAAAGGAAGCTGAATGGAGAGCTTTGTAAATCCTAAAACAAATTTTTCTTTAAAGTTAACACCTTCAACTTGTTAGATAATTATAAATTTGAAGAAATTAAAACAACCTACCAGTGTCAATAATCATTGCCTATACACAAATGCAATAACATTACATATACTTATTAGACACAATATCTCTCCACTCAACTTATATACATGAGATCTATGGGCTATAATGATAATCAAGCTTGCATGTTGTCTTGAGGCAGCCAAGCTCAAGAAAATTTAAAATCACTGGATATTGTATCATCAGAGGAACATAATACAGCAAAATCAATGTGTACTTGATAGTTGAGCATCACACAAACAAAGACACACAGCACTGAGCAAGTAAAACTACTACAATGAAATGGGTTACACAAGCCTTTTTAGAGTAATGAATAAAACTCAAAGCTGGGAGGACTGCAAGAGATAATACCCCAACAGTATTATGGGTGGTAATTTTCCAAACAAGTTTGTTGTACTAGACAGTCTGATTCACATGAACCATTTAGTAAATTGCAAAAGTTTCAATCTAATGTTTCAACAAAATATAGCATGAATGAAGTAAAAGTTACAAAATTTTGTTATTCATGTGTTTCTGAGGATGACTGTACAAGAATGAATATGCAAGATTAAGGAAAGAGAAGTATTAATTAAGTCATAAAGAATCTACCAAATAGCTCAACACCCTAGAGCAGTTTTGCAGTCATGGAGCCTGATGCCCCAACCTATACTTGACACCTGCTCAAAAACTGCAGTCGGTATGAGTTTACAATATCAAATCTATTGGGAAAACTACATTTATAGGTCTCATCCTATATTCAAAAAGAATGGTTGGCAGTGCTTGTGTGAACTTGTCCAAATACGAGTGTAACAACTTTAATAGGCAAAGAATACTACTTCAATCCATAATTTTAACCTTAAATTTCATTGAGATCAAGCAGATGCCAAAATGAATAGTGACTGACACAAACAAATTTAGGTGAGAAAGTTCCATGGTCAAGTCCTTTACAGCAATACTGTCAAATCAGGAGTATCTTGATCAACACAGCCCCAACATCTACATTAGTGTTTTAATATCAAAGCCTGAATGATATGCCACACCATTGCCCAACAGCAGAACTGAAAAAATTTGAAAGCCTATGAAACGCACCTCACAACAAACACCAACACCAACATCACCACACCATCATCTAAAGGGGCACAGAGTTGAAGAGGTACGACACAGACTCCCCATTATGGGTTCGGCGGATGGCTTCAGCCAAAATGTTGGAGACGTCAATCAGCTGCAAAGACGCCAAATGCCTCTAAACGCAAACTACTGGTGAGGACCATGACAAACAAGGATTTTCATGTGAGCAGTAGCAGGAATACACATTAACAAAGATCTAACTTTCCAAATCATGGCTATTAAAACAAATAAGGTAGAGGTTAAAGATGTAATTGTATAACTATTTTAGTTTTGATGAATTGTAGGAAGGTAATTTGTCAGCATTAGCCATTATGAAGTACTATTTTGTTTCTATTATCCAATTAAGACATATTGAAAATCAATTATTCTTAAGTCCTAGAGTATTGCTTTTTGTGACAAGGCATGCATACATCAGTCTGAATGTTGTCAATTTCAAAGGAATTGCATGCATATGTATATCTATTCCAGCCCTATCCAAACATCACACTAGAATTCCTTCAATATAAACCAAAAAATCTGGCAAGCCTAATTTCACAATGCCTATATTATCTAGACTGGGAAACATGATAACAATTGAGCCAGACACCTCTACATCATGTTTTTACTAGCATTTATCTCAACCATACCTAAAAGTACCATAATGGGAATAACCAAACTGGCAAAACAGAAGAGAGTTATCATTATTGTTATAAAGTTCAGCAGCACTTCTATCCCCTTAGACAGTACTGAGCATCACCAAGAGATGTTTTAGATTCTGTGTTGGCTTGGCTAGTTGGACGTGAGGGCATGGGACATATAGTATTCTTAAACAATGAGAGTACAGATGAGTTATATTAGATTTCTATACTATTGCAAGAAAAGGGTTACATGTAACAAAGGGAATTGGTGCTACTTCTTGAGCAGCACTGTTGGCTCATTTCTTGCCAACAAAAGTAGATTTATGATACAGATTTCAATAATCAGTGAGAGGCAGTTCTTGGTGAAGAGTACTTCCAAAGTGTTTCACGAGTCACAGGTAATAAATACGAGTGTAGGAGGGGTGTTGTAAGGCAACAAGAATAGCAAAAAATTCAACAGTAAAGAGTGAGGCAAATAGGGTGGGTGAGGTGGCGGGGACCTGGCTTTGTGTCCATAAGGAGATATTGCTGCATAATTTACTCCAAAGAGTGGGAACCATCTGTATGAGTATACATGTTGGGTGATTTCAGTTAGTATTTATTTATTTTATTTATTTATTTTATTTTAATTATTTATTTATTTATTTATTTATTTATTATTATTATTTTCTTTTTGCGAGTAAAGCAAATCAGGGGCATATTTGGCAGGAATACTAGGTCTGTTGTGACAGTCAGGAAAGTCTTATTTCCAATGTGGACAGTAAGTCTGCCATTTTCATACCACATGGACAGGCATTGTGTGGGCATCTATCAAATCCTTGGAGGATGAAGGGCCAAAAAGAGTACAAAACACTGGGTTGGTGGGTAAACATTTGCAGTGATGAAAGATATTAAAGGATGTCTTGGTGGGTAAACTTTTGAAGTGATGAAAGATATTAAAGGATGTCTTGGTGGGTAAACTTTTGGAGTGATGAAAGGTATTAAAGGATGTCTAAGAGCAATAGAAATCAAAGGGGGACAGCTATTTCTGCACTTAGGCTTTTCAATGAGGTGCTGCAGAACATGTGGTGAGGTACAAGCCAAGTAACCACATGGGATTCAATACTCAATAGACAAAGGATGAAGCAGGGTAGGCTTGGCGTCCACTATTAGTTCTGTTTTGTATGTGGGTTTGGTAGATTCCAAAGGTTTTACCAGGACATGCCTGCCAGTGGCAGCATTGCCGAGAGAAGACCGAGAAACAGTGGAGGATGCAGCCCACAAGAGACTCTGCTGCTAGCCAACCACAAAGTTTTATACTTACTCTACCTCCACAAGGAAGTACAGCACTAAGGAACTGGTACTCAGTCTCCAGATTGGGTACAAGAACTTGCTATTTTTTCTCCCACTTCATACCAACCTATTTCCTCCTCTTCTACTTCTGTTTTTTCATATTAGGAAGTCAGTATTCAAGTGAGTGCCTCTCTTCCCACACATTCTTCCAGCCAGAGACATAGAAATGAACCCAGACCCATAATCTACACATACAAAACCCATAAATTTCTTACACATATTTTAACAATGCAACATGTGCCACCACAATCACCAACACAATATATGAACAGTTGAAGTTATAGCCAACATATCTTCACACACCTACAAAAACATACATCAATGGCTATTTCCCCCCTTAAATGGGAGGTAGCCATGAAACAAAGGCACAAAATCCACTCCCACTCATTTCATCCTCACATCCTCCATTCCCATTCAACCCTCACCCTCCCTCTTATCTTGGCCCCTCCTGGATGATGGGTCATCTCTGCATCTTGCCCACTGCCCTGGGTCAGAAGCAGCGTAGCAAAACAGCACATCCACAGCAAGGCTGCTTCATTTAATCAGCAACCCCCCTCTTAATCCCCTCATCCAGAAAAAGAGAAGATGGGGAGAAGTCCCTTCAGGCTGTGTCAAAATAGAATTCACAATAGAATTCACACATACTCCCTCACCCTATCTCCCCCCACTCCCATGCATCACAGCATCATCCATACACAATCATTCTCCATTCACATCTATCTTTTCTTCTCCCTTCCTCAACAGACATTCCCCTCTTTCCCAATGCCCCTTTTACCCTATCCATCTCATCCTTGGTTGCCCCATCATGTTCACTCCTTCCAGCTCTGCCTTTAACACCTCTTTCACTAATCTTTCTTTACTCATTTTTTCCATGTGTCCAAGCCATCCCAATACTCTTTCATCAACCCTATCCCCCTACTTCCTTTCCATCACGGTTCTCCTCATTTCTCATTCTATCCAGCCTAGTAACCCCTATGATACTTCTCAGGCACATTCAAACTCCTCTCTTCCTCTCTTTATCTTCCATCTTTCTGCCCCATACAGTGCTGTCAGCACAATCACTCCTTCTTAGATAAAGAAACAGTGTGCAAATACTATTCAAGATTTTAAGAAAAAACTTGATGCTGAAAGATACAAAGATGGGTCACCATGAGCATAGCTCCCTTCCTGTATAATATAACTAAGTAAATATGGGAGATTTTAACTACAAAGGAATCTGTTGGGAAGAGATGACAGAGAAAGGTGGAGAGAATCAATGGGGAAATGTATTACTCAGCATGACTATGTTATCTCCCTTCACTGGTATAATTTCTGACATTAATCTTCACTGGTATCATCATCTTCGATATTCAGCATGTCTCATCTCCCTGCGATGCCTAGTATGCACACCCACGCCGACACGAAGGAAACTAGTTGTTATTGTGCGGGATGTGTAGGCTATGTTTCTCATGTGACCGATAAGGTAAAATCCAGTTCTTGAAATAAGTATAGTTGGCACAATGGAGAAAGAAAAAGATGAAAGAATATTAAATGAACCAAAGAAGAGAGGCCTGGATATAAATAAGGTGGAATCACCGAGAGGTGTCATCCCCCCCAAAAAAGTATATTTAATTGACACTCCAAGGATAAACCAAAGGTGGGAGAACAACAGTTTTTCAGGTTTTCAAAGAAATCCAGGAGAAATAGGTACAGGCTTAGATATAGATAGTGAAATCATGGATTTAAAATTGGATTACCGAGCTGTACTTAGGGAATTGATTACTTTGTGTAAGAGTAACGAACAAACAATTAGAGAATTAAGTGGCCTAAAGAGCAAAATTGATATCCTCAAAAGAGGAAACGAAAGAATGAAAAATGAGGACAAAAATAAAAATGAAGAACTGAAAAAGGTCAGAGCAATTACAGGTAGTGACCAGAAAGGTGAAAGAGTCAATTAAAGAAACAGACCTCATTGAAATAATAAATCAATGGAAACAAGAATAGGAAAATAAAAAAATATCCTTTAGAGAAATAGTACAAAAGCAGATGGAGGAAAATACAAAAGAAACCATTATGAAAGTAAAGGAAACTTGGGTGAGATACTGTTGACAAAATTAAATGCATTGTGGTCCATGGTATCCAAGAAAAACATGTGTATAAATACCAGAGATAAAAGTAGGAAAAGAAAATGGGTTAAGAAATTTTGAAAGAAATACAGGACAAAGGGCAAAATTTTGACAATGAAATTGACGAGATTCACAGGATAGGCAAATACTCAAAAGAAAAATAGACCACTGAAAATAAAACTAAGAATTCAAATGATAGCCAAGGAGGTATTATTGAAAGCGGTTATATTAGGAAACAGCGAGAAATTCAAACATATATGGATAAAAAAGGAAATGAGTGATGAGGAAAAAGAGAAAGACAAGGCTCTCAGAATTTAAGCCAATGATAGACATGAGAAAAGAACAGAAAAAAAAGAAAAAAATTGGAGAGTACTGGGCTTGAAACTGAAAAAATGGTACATCAGAAAAATGGAAACTTAAACCAAAAAAGAGAAGAAAATATGAAACCAAAAGTGGCATACACAAACATCAATGGTATGATCTCTGGAATTAACTAAACGACTATCTAGAAATAGAGAAACCAGACATTATATGAATTGTGGAGACAAAACTGAAAGGACCTCTACCAAGAAGTATGGTGGGACAAGGTCTATACAACCACTGGGTGAAAAATAGAACAGACAAGCAGGGAGGTGTCATGATATTGACCAAAAAGGGTCTAAATATCACAAACATAAATGCAGGCAAAGATAATGTGGAATTAATTATGATTAAAATCATAAACAAAAATATGAAAAGCAGAAAATCTGTAGCAGAGCATGTGCCACCAAAAACACAGGCTTGGTCTGATAGTGATCTAAATTACTGGAAGACACAACGAATGTGCTAAATGAGTTACTGAAAGAGGGTGGTAACATAGTAATCATGGGTGATTTTAATGCAAAGGATATAATCTGGGAAGAAATGATAGTAAAAGGGGGAGAAGAACTTTGGAGCAACATTCTACTGGATATGACCATCAAATACACCTTAACACAATGGGTTAAGGAAAATACTAGATATAGAAACAATGAGGAACCATCGAAACTAGACTTAATATTAACTTCTGAACCAGATATCGTGAACAAAATGGAGTATAAAACACCAATTGGAAAGAATGATCATATACTAATAGAGTTTGAATTAAAAGAACAAAACAATGTAGGAAGGAATGGTAAACAAAGAGAAGGAAGATTAATGAACTAAACGAATTTTGTAAAACTAAGAAAAAATTCCAAAACACAAACTGGGATAAATTCTCAAAAGAGGAAACAAAGATGGAAGACAAATGGATGCAAGGTAACCACTTAAGAAAATAAACAGATGGAACATATTCAAAGAAAAGTACAAGGAAGGAATTGATAAATATATACCAAAGAAGAAACAAAAAGAGATTTATATAAAGTGTTGGTATAACAAAAGGTGCCGTGAGGCTAAAGACAGAAGAGACAAAGCCTGGAAAAGAAGAAAAAAAAAAAAAAAAAAATTAGGAACAAATACGTGAATATATGCAGGAGAGAAAAAAGAACCCATGAAAAATATATTATAGACAAATGTAAGGATCAACCTAAACTCTTTTAAAGATATGTAAATGATAATTTAAAGGACAAACATGAAATATAAAAAATACGTGAAGGAGATAAAGAATATATAGACAACACAGAAATGGCAGAAGTTATGATCAGACATTTCAGGTCTGTTTTTACAATTGAGAGCTCACAATTTTGGGAAGATGGACAACAAGAAAGATCCCCCAAAATGAAAGAAATAAAGGTAACACAGAAAGAAATAAGAGACTAAATAAAAAACCTAGAAGTTGGGAAATTGCATGGACCGGACGGAATTGCAAATTGGATACTAAAAGAGTGTATAGACAAACTGACAGATAAATTATACAAGATAATAGATTTCTCAATGAAGGAAAGGTACTGCAAGATTGGAAAGATGCAAACATAGTACCAATATATAAAGGAGGAAACAAAGAAGATCCTACAAACTTCAGACCAGTATCCCTTAGAAGCACAGTAGCAAAAATGGAAAAAAGTTATCAGAAACAAATGGATCAAACACTTGGAAGAAAATAAAACATTGAACCCTAAACAATTTGGCTTTAGAAGTGGAAGATCGTGTACCACAAACTTAATATGCTTTTACTCGAGATTAATTGAGATAATACAAGAAAGAGATGGCTGGGTAGATTGCACCTTCTTGGACTTGCAGAAGGCTTTTGACAAAGTACCACATAAAAAGTTAACAAGAAAAAATTAAATAATAAGAGGAATACAAGGTAAGCTACTGGAATGGATGAAGGATTTCTTAAGTGGGAGAAAAACGAGAGTGGTACTTAGAGACAAAAATTTGAACTGGGAAGATGTGATAAGTGGCATCCCGCAAGGCTCTGTATTGGCTCCTTTAACGTCTGCCATATATATAAATGATATGGATAAGGGAGTGAAGTGTTACATGAACTTCTTTGCTGACGATGCCAAATTACTCCAGAGAGTAAGAACACAAGAAGATTGCAGATCACTAGAAGAAGACCTGGACAAAATATGGGAATGGAGTCCATACGAACAAAGATTGAAGAAATTACACCTATCAACACTGGAACAGAGAAGAGAAAAAGGTGATTTGTTGACCATTTACAGAATTATGAAAGGGATGGAATTCTTGATAGAGATGACTTATGAAAATGGGACAGAAGAGAAACAAGAGGACACTTTAAAGAAGTTTAAGAAGGACAGTTACAAAGAGATTTGAAAAAGAATAGCTTCCCACATTGAGTGATTGATGTCTGGAACAAACTAAATAGAGAATTAGTGAGTGCCAAAACTATACAAGATTTTAAGAATAAACTGGATGCGGAGAGATACAAAAACGAGTCACTACGAGGATAGCTCTCGTCCTGTAAAATACAACTAGGTAAATACACACAGGCTACAATCTGGTACTCCAATGTCGTCGCTGATCTCCCAAGGGAAGGTTCATTGTTCAAGTGACCCAGTTTATCAACTTTCCCTGCATCAACTTTTTTTTTTTTTTCTAAGAATAGATTCTGTCATCTCAGGTCAACCACCTGCGCAAACAAAAGTGCTCTCCCGGTGCCTCTTGGCATGTTGGACCAAACCTTCCAAATATCCTTAGAGCTAATATGGCAACAGCCTACTATGACCATGTTTGGCAACCTCTATACATATGTAAATAGAAAACTGTTTCTGGCAACCCTCTGAAGTTTGAACGGAGCTTGCCATGTATTGTAAAGGAGAAAGCTGTCAGAATTAGTAAAGTCAAGAAGACCTCCTGAGTTTATTTCACCAATTTTCCAATGTAGTGTTAATCTACAACCTACATTCTGATAGCACAAGTGGGATTCCAAAGCTACAGTCTACATTCTACAGTGGTGGACATCAAAGCAGCAGTCCAAACTAATTCCCTCAAAGCACCAACGCTCTTCACTACATCACCCACTCTCATGCCACTCCAAAGCAAACAATTCAACAACTGATTGTTGTGAACAGCTGCCCAGGATGTAACACTTCACCCCATACCATACAACACATAATGGAAGACTGCATTATACACAATCATGCACGCAAACAACACAACATACACTCTATAAAGGATTTGTGGGAAAACCCAGTTTCGGCTGTGGCCTTCCTTGGGGAGACGGGACTGCTCGGACAGACAGTCTAGGGAACGACAACAACAACAACAACTGCGGCTCTGATTCTTGCTGAAGCATCTTACACATGAGGCAATCCCTTGTAGCTGCACCATCCACCATCCAACTACCAAGCGAAGCCCTACTTCTACGCTGATCCCTCTTAGCTCTGAGGCATTTTCCAAAATCCACAATGTCCACCACCTCCATTATATCAACACAGATACGTATTCCCCAGCATCTACGAGGAAATCTCACTCAGAGGCATTTCTCTAGCATCCACAAAGCCTACCACTCCACCACGCCAACACAGATGTCGGACCATCCTTCTCCACCATCGCACAAGTTGGAGCATCACCCCCTTCTCCAACATTGCATCATCCGCCGCATGATCATCTCTATGCACCGATGATCACAGTGGCATCTACAGGACAACACTCCCCCACTCCCCACATCTCGCTGCACAAGACCTCCCCATTCTTTTCTCTTATTTTTGTTATATTCCTACAGATCTTGATTACATATTTTTCTAACTCACTTCACTATAACCATTTACTAATTGCTCCTGTTTCCAACAGAGCATCCTTCCATCTTCTTGCCCCACTGCAGCACCATGACCACCTAACACTCCAACATCACATTGGGTAGGTATATATTTTTCCATTCTCAGTGCCACCTAGGAGGAAAAAGGTCTCCACACTTTTTTTTTTATCATACATGTGTCCAAAGCCTCCCTGACTCAACAAATTGACCCTATACATGAAGCCAAGCTACATTTCCACCAACTATGTTCCCCCCTTCTACTTCCAACTCTTCAGAAAATTCACCTGTTCACAACACCATGACAACACAAAATCTAATCATAGTCATCAAAGATGAGGCAACACTACCACTCTTCAATGGCAGGAACATCCCTGTACACAATTTCTTCACTGAGGTTCACTCAGAAATACCATGTTTCTCAGAAATACTATGTAGGAATGTCACAGATGACAAAGCAAAGATATCCATCTTAACATCCAAAATAAAGCATGACACATTAGCTGGTGATTTCATTCAGTCTGACTTATTTGAGGAAACACATTCATGTAAAGGAGACAAGGAAGACCCAACAAATTACAGACCAGTTTCCTTTACAAGCATGGTATCACCATTCACAGGCAAGTGAGACTCAACTACAGAAAGGCAGATTATTCTGGGTTGAAGAAATTCTTTGAAGATGCAGACTGGGAGTAATTCATGAGTACCACTGGGGCTATGAGGAAATGGGAAATCTTTCTTTACATTTCCAACCTAGTAGTGAACAAACACATACCCACAACAGAAGCAGAAACAAGAGTGGCTTAAAATGAGGTATGGGACTGAATAAAAAGGATACATCATGGGTAAAATGGAGAAAAAGAAGCAATAAAACAAAAAGGTTACAATCAAGCTAGAAATGACAATACAAGAATCCAAAAGAAAGAAGAATGTAACTTTGAAAGGAGTATTGCTGATAAATGCAAAGATGAATCAAAATTGTTTTACAGGTTTATTAATGTTAAATTGAGGTAAGGAAATAACCAAGCTAATAATGGACGGTGAGGTCTTTGTGGAAGCTCCAATTTAGGAAGAAACAATGAATGAAAGTTTACACTGTCTTCACAAAGGAGAGCATTTTTTTTTTTCTTTTTATAAAATACAAAGGAGAGCTTTTTTTCTATAAGAAGGCGGTGTGATCAAATCTTTGGATTTAGATGATGTGAATATAGACATGAGGGAAATGCTCAATCTTTTAGTCACTAAATATGAGAAAAGAATTAGGACCTGACAGGACCTCAAACTCTATACTTAAAGAAAGTGAGGAACAACTGGCAGATAAGATTCAGTCATATTTGATGTTCATTAAAAGAACCCATAGTGCCACATGATTGGAGAAAGAAAAAAAAAGTGGTACCAATTCCCAAACAATGTATCATTTTAGGCCACTATCACTTACCAGCACAACAATGAAAATATGATGTTAAAGTATGCATCTACCTAGTTATATTTACCTAGTTGTATTATACAGGAAGGGAGCTATGCTTGTAGTGACCCATCTTTGTATCTTTCAGCATCAAGTTTATTCTTAAATTCTTGAATAGTATTTGCACACACTGTTGCCTTATCTAATTTATTCCAGGTATCCACCACTCTGTGTGGGAAGCTATTCTTTTTCAGATATCTTCTATATATCCTTTTTGAGTTTCTTTTCATGTCCTCTTGTTTTTCTATTGTCCCACTTTAATAAATCATCTCTAGGATTTTCATTCCTTTCATGATTCTATAGTCAATAGATCTCCTCTTTCTCTTCTTTGTTCTACAGTTGGTAGTTCCAATTTGGACAATCTTTGCTCGTATGTCAATTTGGAGAGTGTTGGTGCCATCTTTGTCGTTGCTCTTTGAATTCTAAATTCTTTATATTCTTTTTAGTACTGGGTGTCCATAGTGTTGCAGCATATTCCAATTTTGGTCTTATCAGTGTAACTAATAGTTTCTTGACCATTTCCTCATCCAAATAGTCAAATGCCACTTTCATCAACCTTAGTAAGTTGAAGGTTTCTCCGACTATTTCATTGACACATTTGTCTGGTGACACATCTTTCCTGATTATTACTCCTAGGTGCCCTTCCAAGCTCACTTTTTTGACTTCACCAATTTTATAATTTCTTGATATTCTATTTTTACTTTTTCCAAACTCCATTATATGTATGTATGTATGTATGTATGTATGTATGTATGTATGTACAAAAAGGAGATAGGGTGAACTGGTATAATTTGAGTAAAAATATTAAAAAATGGAGCTACAATTTATCTTCTTTTCTACAAGAGTGCCTCACATAATAGAGAAAGGGCCTTCTCTGCTAGATGCAGAACATCCCATCCTCACCATGAGAATAGAAGAGGCACTCTCACAGATCCACCACACTGGAACACTCTACTAGGAAGTCTTGTACTGTAAGGGGGACTAAGCAGACATCACAGAATGGTTGAGTTCCCGATGATACAAGGTAATAATGTGTGAGACACGTGTCACCTATCTGGAGATGGGTCAGTGTGCATTGCCCTTCCACGTATATTTATGCCCATGGACAGAAAGCAAAAGAGGTTATCTCCTTCAACTTAGTGGTCATTCCTAAGGCCTCCCACCTGCTCCGCCAACTGGCAAGAAGTGCTACCTGTATAGTGGAGTACATGTCATGAAATGGAATGGGACTGGAAATCATAATCCGAGTTGTCACCACTTTAGCCAGCCTATCGGCCTTCTCATTCTGGAATTCCCACTCGTGCTGGAACCTAGCAAAACCCAATGTGGTAGCTTTTACACTGGAGTGGGTAGAGCCACTCAAGATCTGATAAAACAAAAGGATGAAGGACTAAACATTCCAAAGCACAGACAACACTATGATAATTGCTAAAAATTGTAAAAGATGAAATAGGTAAAGTAAAAATAATTCTTAAAGCTAATTGCAGATAGCTCTGCCATAAAAACAGAAGCAACACTGGATGGCTACCATCTCAACAGAATTAAAGGAATATTACACCATATCTGTCCCCAACATCATAATTTGAACCATCTGTAAATACAGGAACGTGGTCACAATGTGTGGAACAGTAATCTAGGAATTAAGCATGCACTCATAATCTGGAAACAAATTTTTATTGGGAAAGGCTGGGCTGCAGACAGAAACATTGGGGAATTGCCTGTTACCAGCTCTTGGAAATCATTGGGGGGCATACAGAAATGGAAGGTACATTTAATGTCACCATAGTAGATGCAGCCCTGAAACGGAAAGGTTTAGGGAAACTTGGGTGGGACATATGGAGCTGTGAGTAAAATCTTGGGAAACTGACATACAAGAAACCAACTCTCAAAGACACTGAACTCGATACCAGCACCTTAACATTAGAACTGGCGATGCAAGTCCTACGGAGGGACACCTGCATCCACCAGTATGTTAGGTATTGGTGATGAGTGGAATACACCAGTTGCCTGGCAAACACCAGCATCATGCATTGAGTTCAACAAAAAGCCAAGTCTCAGTAGCAGATGAATTTACTTCACAACCATACACCAACTTGGGAAGAATAATAGTTTGGTGCAATAGGAGGTGTGTCTGTCTGTCAGTGCCCCAAGAGGTATAAGCCAAAACTCTAGTGACAGCACATTCATACAAGTAGTCTTAACCTCTTCCATACAAGCTAAATATTAGCACACACATCTGG
The DNA here is from genome assembly GCF_046742065.1 of Oratosquilla oratoria. NCBI lineage: Eukaryota > Metazoa > Arthropoda > Malacostraca > Stomatopoda > Squillidae > Oratosquilla > Oratosquilla oratoria. The sequence continues at coordinate 310,832 of NC_134780.1, read as the reverse complement.
TTACCTGATCTGTGATGATACATCACAATACGTGCATTACAAAATATAAAGCTACTGCTGTTATATTCTCTTTCACCCTGAATAAATATAACATCACAGAAAAAGTGATCACGCATGCTCACAGAATACAAGGGCCACTCTGCTACGACTACAAAATAAATATAATCAGGAAGCCGATGCTGGCATCCTTATATATCCCACTCACAGCTCATGACACATACATTGGCGTCATCATATTCAAAAGGTTAACATGTTGAAGGTGATGCACCCTAGTTAGGCAGCAGTCAGATATCTGTCCCAGGAAGGGAGTTTCCTCCACCACAAACTGTATGTGGCCTGTCCAGAGATGCATCAGTGCAGCCTATGAGTGGTGCCCCTGCACATGTACACATGTTCCATGAACAGAATGTAAAAGGGATTATCACCCTCATTTTAGTGGTTGTTATCAAAGCCTCCACTTGCTTTCCCAACTGGCAAGAACTGCCAAGGGAAAAGGGGACAAGTGTGAGTGTACTAGTTTCAGAGGGTGTACTAGTTTGTTAAGTGTAGTTGGGGAGGCTTTTGGGTGGGTTTTGATTGTGAGGATTATGAGAGGAAAAGAGGGAGTAATTGGTGAGGAACAGTGTGGGTTTAGGACAGGTACAGGTTGCATGGCTCACATTTTTGTGGTAAGACATATGTGAGAAAGATTTAGTAATATATAAGGATGTTTGTTAGGCCTTTCTGGATTTGGAAAAAGGCTTATGACAGGGTAGACAGGAAGACACTGTGGGAGGTATTGCAGATATATGGAAAAGGAGGAAAGCTGTTAAGAGCAGTCAAGAGTTTTTATGAGAGTAGTAGAGCCTGTGTTAGAATGAGAAATGGAGAGAGTGAGTGATATGAGGTAAAGGTGGGACTTCACCAGGGATGTGTTATGTCACCTTGACTGTTCAATTTATACATGGATGGGGTGGTGCAAGAGGTAAACACAAAGGTAATGGGTCGGGGATTGGAGATGGTTAAAGAAAATAGAGAAAAGTGGGAGATAAGCCAGCTGTTGTTTGCTGACTATACTGTGCTTGTGGCAGGATCAGAGGAGGGTTTAAAGAAGTTAGTGACAGAATTTAGGAAGGTGTGCGAAAGAAGGAAGTTGAAGATGAATGTGGTTAAAAGTAAGGTGATGAGATGTACAAGGGGAGAAAGTGGCAGCAGACTGGAAGTATTAAGGGAAAGAGACTGGAGGAGGTGGATAGCTTTAGATACTTGGATGCAAATGTGGCAGGAAAGGGAGAAGTGGGAGTAGAATGTAGCTTGAGAGAAGCAAGTAAATGCATTGGAGGATTAAGAAGTGTAATGACAAATAGAGATGGAGAATAGTTATATATGAATGATGCTGTGACACATGAAAGGTAGTGGGTGAGGGATAACGCGGTGAGGAAGTATGTGTGAAAAATAATTTGACAAAGTCTATATGGATTTCTCCTCATCTGCTCTTTTTCTGCATGAGGGGACAGAGAGGGGGTCACTGATTTAATGAAGCTGCCTTGCTGTGGATGTGCTATGTCTTGCTACACTGCTTCTGACCAAGGGCAGTGGGCGAGATGCAGGGATGACCTGTCATCCAGGAGAAGCTAAGATAAGAAGGAGGGAGAAGGGTAAATGGGAGTGGAGTATGTGAGGATGGAATGGGTGGGAGTGGATTTTATGCCTTTGTTTTTTGGCTACTTCCCTTGTAATGGGGGGAAAAGCCTTTGGTTTATATATTTACCTAGTTATATTATATAGTTGCTTCTGACCCAGGGCAGTGGACAAGGTGCAGGGATGACCTGTCATCCAGGAGGTTCTAAGATAGGAGGGAGGGTGGAGGGGGATGGAATGTATTTAGGGATGGAATGGGTGGAAATGGATATATGCCATTTTCTTTTTGGCTACTTCCCTTGTAAGGTGGAAAAAACCTTGATATATGTATGTATGTATTATATGGGAAGGGGAGCTATGCTTGTGGTGACCCATTTTTGTATCTTGCAACATCTAGTTGGTTCTTAAATTCTTGTATGGTGTTGCACACATTATTGTTTTGTCCAATTTGTTCCAGATATCCACTACTCTGTGTGTATTTTCTTTTCTTTTTTTCTATCCCAACTCAACAGGTCTTCTCTGTCAAGGATTTCCATGCCTTTCATGATTCTATAAAGGGCCAATAGATTGCCTCTTTCTCTTCTTTGTTCCAGGGTTGGTAGTTCCAGTTTAGACAGTCTTTGCTTGTATGTCAATTTCGAAAGTGTTGGAGCCATCTTTGTTGTTGCACTTTGGATTCTTTCTATTTTCCTTATATTCTTTTTTGCAAAGGGTGTCCATAGTGTCGCTGCATACTCCAATCTTGGTCTTATCAGTGCAACTAGTATTTTTTTAAGATTACCTCATCCAAGTAATTAAAAACCCCCTTTATTGATCTTAGTAAATTGTAGGTTTCTCCAACTATTTTGTTTATCTGCTTGACTGGGGACATGTCTTTGGTAATGATTACTACTATGTCCTTTTCGGAACCAACTTTTACTTCCTTTGCACCAATTTTACATTATTCTAATATTCTTTTTTTCACTTTTTCCAAATTCCATTATATTACATTTCTTGATGTTGAAGTTCACTTTTCACTTCTGACTCCATTCCCAGACCTTGTCCAGATCTTTCTGTAGCAATTCAGTCTTTTTTTCCGTACTTACTTTCTTTAGTAGTTTTGCATCATCTACAATGAAGTTCATGTAACATTCTACACCTTCATCCATGTCATTTACATACATAGCAAACATTATCAGAGCCAGTACTGAACCCTGTGGACTCCACCTATCTTTCTTCCCATGTAGAGTTTTTATCTCTGAGCACCACTCATTTTTTTCCCATGCAAGAAATCTTCCATCCATTTTAATAGTTTTTCATGTATACCTCCTGTTGTTTCAAGTTTTCTTAATAATTTTTTGTGTGGTATTTTATCAAATGCCTTTTGTAAAAAGTCCAGGAAAGCAAAATCTACCCATCCATCGCTTTCTTGCATAATATCTATTAACGTTGAATAGAAACAGACCAAATTTGTGGCACATGATCTTCCCCATCTAAAAACTTAATTGTCTCAGATTTAGTATACTGTTCTCCACATGTTTAGTCCATCTACTTTTGATAACTTTCTCACAAATTTTAGTTATTGTACTTGTAAGGGAGACCGGTCTATAGTTTGTTGGGTCTTCCTTATTTCCCCTTTGTATTTTGGCATGATATTGGCATTTTTCCAATCTTGTGGTACCTTTCCTTCTTTGACTGAGCAATCTATTATCTTATATATTTTGTCCATTAGTTCATCTATACATTCTTTTAGTATCCAGCTTGCAATTCCATCTGGGCCATGTGATTTTCTGACATCAATGTTCACTATTTGGTCCCTTATTTCTTTCTGTGTCACAATTATTTCTCTCACTGCGGAGGATCTTTCTCCCCTTCCTTCATCCCAACTGTGTATGTTTTCTTTTATGAATACAGAGAAATGTTTGTTCATAGCTTCAGCCATTTCTATATCCTCTGTATATTTTATGTTCCCTTGACGTAGTTTTACTATTCCCTGTTTACTTTTAGTTTACCCTTTACATGTGTAAAGAATAATTTTGGCTGATCTTTACATTTGTCTATTGTTATTTTTTCATAGTTTCTTTTTTCTTCATTGCATATTTTTACATATTCATTTCTTAGTTTGATATATATTCACCACTTTTTTTTTTTTTCTTGTCACATCTTTTCTCTAGTGAAAACAGACTTGCAGTGATTATTCATGACTTCAGCCATTTCTAGATCTTCTGTGTATTCTGTATTTCCTTGGTGTAGTTTCACCATTTCCTGTTTATTTTCAAGTTTACCATTCACATATCTATAGAATAGTTTGGGTTGCTCTTTGCATTTTTCTATAATGTCTTTTTCATAGTTCCTTTTTTCCCTCTCTTCACACTTTTATATACTCATTTCAATAGTTTATATATATTTGCCATTTTCCAATTTTTTTTTTTTTTTTTTTAATCTTTTCTCCATCTTTTCCAACCTTTGTCTCTTCTTTCACCTCATTGCATCTTCTATTGAACCAGCATTTGTACACCCTCTCTTGTGTCTTGGTATGTACCTATACACTTCATTATACAGTACCCACAAAAAGTATACATCGCCCCTCCCCCTCAAAGGAAAAAAACACAAACATAATGTGATTGGATTAATGTACTCAAAAATAATGTTATAATATTAAACAACACTCAGTTTTTAGTATTTGGTCATCTGTCCTTTAGCTTTGATGACCCTTTGTACATCTTTGCATTGAATCATAGTTTTCTGAAGTAATCCAGTTCCACATTCTTAATATCTTGTGGGAGAGCCATGGCACAGATAATGTGTTGCAGGTTGTGAGCCAATTTTTCATATAATTCCAACAATTCTCAATTGGATTTAAGTCAGGAGAGTTACCTGGCCACTCAATAAGCTCAACATTATGATCAGAAAACCATTTCATCACTGGTTTTGCCTTATGGCATGGTGCATTATCCTGCATAAATTTCTCACTTCAATGAATCTTGTAAAATTGCAACATATGGTCATCTAGCACTTTGATATAATCATCAGGTCTCATTGTCACAAGTTTCGGAAGGAAAAACAACCCTGCACCACTAAAATGAACCCCACACCATCACATTGTCAGGATGCTTCACTGTTTTGCAGGTGTACTGAGGAGAGTAGCAACTGGAATTCTTGGGACGTCTGATCCTCCTTGGCCGTGGTCTGACACATTTGAGAGTACTTTCATCACTGAACAGTACCTTCCTCCACTGTTCAGCAGTCCAGTCTTTGTATTTGCATGCAAATGCAAGTCTCTTCTTCACCATTGGCAGGGTAAGGAGCAGTTTGTCAGCAGGCTTGTACGTGGGTAGGCCAAGCTCCTCCTGCAGTATGGTTCGTTCTGACACTCCTTGCAGCAAAGTCGGATGCCTTCTTATGAGTTCACCTGCTATAATCTCTGGATCCTTGAGTGATTCACATTGTAGGAGGTTGTCAGTAGACTTAGAGGTCTTTCTAGGCTTTCTAGGAACAGGTTTTCGAGGTGGTACGACATTGGGTAGGAGGCCACAAGCTGTAGCGACCAGACATTGAATAGTGCTCTCACCACTCCCTGTACATCTCGAAATCTCTTTCGTTGACACATTTTCAGTCTTCCAAGCCAAAATACGAGTACAAGCCTTTTCCTCACCACTAAGGTTAGTAGGAGCCATCAGGATGAATGTCTCCTAAAACTGCAGCGCCACAAAGTGAAACAACAAAAATAGGGGGTAGGAGGCTGGAGCAACAAATAACACAACCCCTCTCCACAAGAGCTCGAAGAGCACTGAGGTGGGAAAATGCAAGCTGGCTGAGCTGCCTGAGAGCTGGCCGAGTTGCTAGATGTAAAATAATAATGACAAGATGCCTGACAGGAACGCAAAAACAGGAAACGCAAAAAGTCCAGAGCACTTTTTAGCCTTGGTTTCAATGAGGAGCGCCCTATACTTTCTGCGGATACTGTAGATATCCATTGAGATCTCCCATTTTTCTTCCACTTTTGTCTCTTCCATGTAAAATATTTCCTAATTTGCATTTTGAAAGAATTTTAGTTTTCCAAAGTCTGCTTTGTTGTACATCAATCTTCCTTCTTTGTACTTTACATTTCTCTCCATATATATTTCCTCTTTTAGTTCAGTCCCTACAAGTATATGGTCACTATTTCCAAATGGTGTCTTGTATTCAATTTTATCCACGATTTCAGGTTCTGTTGTAAATATTAAATCCAGTCTCGACATTTCTTCATTACTTCTGTATCTGGTGTTTTCATTGAGCATTTTCATTGTGCTGCGGGTTAGATGTGGGGAGGTCCCTGGGGTACTCTACTGTACAATCTTTTGGCTCCTAATGGGTAGTTATTCAGTAATACTTGGCACTCTCTGCTGGCCATAAGGTATGTCAAAGATTTCTTGTCACTGCTGAGTATATCAGTTTCTATATCTTTCTCTGACAAAATGTGTCTAAGGAACATGTCAAAACCTTCATCTAAATCTATTACCACCAGTAGTACACTGTCATGTGGCACCCTTTTGCTGAAGCCTTCCAGCATTTGTCTGATAAGGTTTGTAGGATGTGTGTTGATGGAGTATCTCTCCTCACCAATTGAAAACCGGCTGCTTCAAATCAGCCAGCAAGAATGCTCAGGAGTTTGCATAGTTATCTCTGGGGAAAATCCTTGGATTTTTGTAAATGGGTTTGTTTCTGTGTCACTGGCTTGGATGATGATGATGATGATGTGGAGATGGAGTAGGAAAGAGGGAGGCCAAAGGGGTGGGGTGCAGTCACTGGTTATCAATTCTCCACAAACGAAAAGTGGGGAAAAAATAGTTAAAGTTGATAACAAGAGATCTTAGGCTCAGTCCTGTAACAGAGTACCATTCTTGAACCTGTGGCGAGGATGTTAATAGGTGGTTGGAAAAGAATTCTTCCCAAACTTCATCTTCCAGACCACCAACAGCAAGTACTAATCACTGATCCTTCCTTTGAAACAATATGAACCAATTAAGGCAAAAATACAGAAATCGGTGTCCAGCAGGTGATTTCTCTACATACAATTTATATACCAACCAAAATATGTGCAAAAGATAAAACATGTGTTCAAGAACTTATGAGAGAGTAATGTACATAATTCTGCAAATTTCAAATCCTTCAGTATCTCAAGCCACAACTATTTCTCACATGCCTATCATTCCCATCTACCATTCAAGTTGCTTATTTGGATATACCACATTCAGGGCAACATTCCATTCTCACTGTTTCATAACTACCCTGTAAAATAAAGACAAGTCCCAACCTGTATTTTGTTACACTCCTTCATATGCTTTTCTTGAGGTATGGAGTTAGTGACCACTACAGCCTCAAAGCATGCATTGCTGATGCGAGTGACCGCGGGACCCGAAAAGATGCCATGGGTGAGGATGGCATACACCTTAGTTGCTCCAGCCTCCATCAGTCTGCAGGGAGGCAAATAATATACACTAATATAGGAAGCATTTAGCAACATATGCACAGAATTGAAAAAAAATTATCTAAAGGTTGACAATGAAACTATTCTACTTTGGTTCTAGGAATTCAGATTGTTCAAATACAGCAGCTCTTTCCCTGGATACTATAATTAGGTAAATACATAGGCAAAGGTAATAAGGTAATTAAGGCTCAATATCTACCATGCAACAAAATCTTTATGGAGATCCCATGCAGGGGACAATAACCTTTTATATGGCCCATAACAAAAGGCAAATCTAAACTTTAAACTGTTATAGCAAATTACAATTACAAAAGACAGTTTTATATTAATGGAAATGAAGGATGAAATATGGATTTTACATACATATTTACATATAACATGGGCTTTTTTCCTCCTTATATGCGAGGTAGCCAAAGTCAAAGGCATAAATCCACTCCCACCCACTTCATCCCCATACACTCCATTCCCATTCACCACCACCCCTCCCTCTTTTCTTGGCTCCTGACTGACAGGTCATCCCTGCACCTCGCCCATTGCCCTTGGTCAGAAGCACAGCATCAAGACACGGTACATCCACAGTAAGGCCACTTTATTAATTGGAGACCCCTTCATGCAGAAAAGAGAGATAGGGAGAAATCCCTTTGGGCTTTATCAACATATCATTCACATATACTCCCTCACTCCCCCCCATCCCCCACCCTCCCTTCCATCCATTACAGCATCATCCATACACAACCATTTTCTATTCACACCTATCTTCTGTCCTCTCCCTTCCTTCTTCAACAGACATTATAAAACCTTGTAACCTCTACCACATTTTTCAGACACTTCATCTTAAACACATTTAAACTTTTCCTTTCTGCCTCTCTTATTTCAAATCTTCACCCCATAATGTGTTGTCGGCAAAATCACCCCTTCATACAATCTTCTCTTTGATTCCATTCCCAGATGCCTATTTTTCATGACACTTTTCAATCCAAGACATTTACTTACTTCTCTCAATCTATAATTTACCTATACCTCCACTCCATTTCCCATCATATGTGACCCTATATATTTAGAATTGTCCACATCCACCTGTTTCTCTTCAGAACTTACTTCCAACTCGCTTTCCTCTCCCTTGTACATCTTATTACCATATTTTTACCCACATTTACCTTCAACTTTCTCCTGTTGCACACCTTCATTTGACCCTGCCATGAGTGTAGTGTTATCCACAAACAACAACTGGCTCATCTCCCACTTCTCTCCATTAGCTTTAACCATCTCCAATACCCTGCCCATCACCCTTAAATTTACCTTCTGTATCACCCATCTGTATACACATTAAACAGCCATAACATGACATAGCCCTGATGCAGCCCCTGCTTTACTTCAAACCACTCGCTCTTTCCATTTTCAATTCTCACACAGATTCTACCCTCTAAAAACTCTTGACTGCCCTCAACAGCATTCCACCCCAATCCCATATATCTGCAATATCTCCCACTGTGCCTCCCTGTCTGCCCTGTCATATAAATATTTATGTAACATAGCTTTCTATACAGATGCATAAATACTTGGAACAATTTAGAAGACAAGCCCAAATTGGAACAAGACATGAATCTAGAAACAGGTACACACATACATATCCACATTCAACTTATCAATTCCTTGCCAGTGACACATAAAACAAGGGAAAAGGAGGTGACCAGTAACAATATTACCTTGAATTTTACTGAATGGAAACCTAGAGCCCCACAACAGCTGGTAATAGTCCTCATTTTTTTTTTTTTTTTTCTTTTTCCCCACAGAGATATTTCTGGTCAGAAACATTGGACTGTTGTTTGAGCTGTATTAATGTAGGACTGTTTCTACGTTACTGATCTAAATTGAAGAAAAAAAAGAGAGAGAGAGAGAGAGAGAGAGAGAGAGAGAGAGAGAGAGAGAGAGAGAGAGAGAGAGAGAGAGAGAGAGAGAGAGAGAGAGAGAGAGAATGAGAGCGAGAGCAGCTGCCAATTGTCAGCTTTCCCTCTATGAAAAAGTGGAGGAAATACAATCATAGTTGTTAAAGAAAACCTGGGCCCAGCATGATCTACTTAAACGGGACAGAAGAAATACATGGGGACACATGAAGAAACTTAAGAAGGATAGTTACAGAAGAGATCTGAAAAAGAATAGCTTTCCACACAGAGTGATGGATACATGGAATAAATTGAAAGAGAAAACAGCGAGTGCTAAAACTATACACAACTCTGAAATGGATGCGGAAAGATACAACTGCAGGTCCCTACGAGCATAGCTTTTCTCCCACAAAATACAACTAGGTAAATACTAAGTAAACACAGACTTGTTAGGAAGACAGGTAGTAGGAAGACGACTCTCTCAGATACCTGTCTTGCAAAATGACCCTGAAACTTATGGTAAAACTCTGGTAGCTTTCTCTAAATCTACTTCAAGGTCATTAAGATCCACTTTTGATCATATTTCCTTAACCTATGCTTCTCCACCACAAACCTCCCAGCCCACTTGTACCCCCTTTACACTTACTTTTCTGCAGCATGGCAGATGGTGCCACAGGTATCTGCCATGTCGTCGACAAGAATAGCAATACGATCCTTAACATCACCAACCAGCACCATGGAAGCCACTTCATTAGCTTTCTTCCTTTCTTTATGGATCAAGGCAAATTCCACATTTAATCTGTCAGCTATTGATGTTACTCTGGGGAAGAGAGGTTTAATGAAGCTTTAACTGTATATAATAAATGCATCTCATGAAGCTAAAAACAATTCATCATTCAATGAACTGCAATCAACCAATTTATGCTGCCCTAATATTGTAAGAGATCTACAGCCCCCAGGAAATCAAAAGAGAGAATGTGAGTAGGGCACAGGAATATAATGTGTTGTCTTTGGTGTGGAAGTTTCATATGAGGTAACTTGGGTCTGTTGCCAGGCTGGCTCTAATTTGGTACGGATTTGATGTGGGCGTGGTAAATGGAATGTAGACATGCCTATGCAGTTCTTTCTAGTCTTCCAAGAGATTCTTCTGTTTGGATGATTTCTGGGGAGTTGGGTTAAGTATAAAATTAATTGCAATGATCTGTAAAACTAATGTGTAACACTGGAGGAATGAAAAATTATTTGGTTAATACATTACTACTTCTTTTCTCCATTTGTTATTATTTCTAAACAAAGTTGTTATGCTTGGCAAATTATAACATGTTTCCCTGGCATCCCATATGTCACTGATTACTAGCATCAAGTTACTACTTTCCCAATAACACTAATATATATCCATGAGTTCCTGTTGTTCTGAATGTACTTGACTAAAGTTTCTATGCTTAAATATTTGGCATGGTTCCCAAGTGCTACATCATCAAAAATGAAAATGACCCTGCTAAAGAGGCATGGAAATTCTTGCTTTATAAATAAAAATTAAATACTAAGAAATGTACAAATGGAAGTGGCTACACTGCAGTTAGTTGATAGTGTGGCATGCAAGAGGCTAGTGTTTGTTGCATTAGTGGCTTGTGGCTTGGATATTGTCATGCTGGTAGCAAAACAGTATTACTAATCAAACAATATATAATGATGGTTATACTCTCTTCATTTACCTAGTAAATTATGAGTAATGCCATCAACACATGGCTTTGAAACTCTATATATAACTGGAGAGGAGACAGGACCCCATAACTATTAATACTTTACTGTATACCACAATTAGATAAATACAATATCATCACTTTCTCATCACCATGTATCCAATACATATTGCTGTTGGTATGATATTCACTATATCCTATTCAATCAATCAATCCTGTCCACTGCCCTGGGTCAGAGGCAGTGTCGCAAGACACAGCACATCCACAGCAAAGCCGCTTCATTAATTCAGCGACACCCCCTATCTGTCCCCCCATGCAGAAAAGGAGAAGACAGGGAGAAATCCCTCTGAGCTGCATCAATTTATTTTTCATACATAATCCCTCACCCCCCATCCCCCACCCTCTCATGCATCACAGCATCATCCATACACAACCTTTCTCCATTCACCCCTATCTTCTGTCCTCTCCCATCCTTCCTCAACAGACATTCCTCTCTTTCATAATGCCCCTTTTACCCCATCTATCCATCTCATCCTAGGACGCCCCCTCATATTCACTCTTTCCACCTCTGCCTTCCACACCTCTTTTACTAATCTTTCTTCACTCATTCTTTCCATATGTCCAAATCATCCTAATACTCTTTCATCAACCCTATTTCCCAACACCCTTTCCACCTCCGTTCTCCTCCTCACCTCCTCATTTCTCACTCTATCTAGCATAGTAACCTCCATCATACTTCTCAGACATATTATCTCAAACACATTTAAACTCCTCTCTTCCTCTCTTATGTTCCATGTTTCTGTCCTGTACAGTGCTGTTGGCATAATCACTCCTTCATATAACCTCCTCTTAGCATCCATTCCCAAATGTCTATTTCTCATTACATTTTTTAATCCACCAAGACATTTACTCGCTTCTCTCAATCTACATTCTACCTCCACCCCCACTCCTCCCTTTCCTGCCACATTCACACCCAAGTATCCAAAACTATCCACTTCCTCCAGTCTCTCTCCCTTAATACTGACTTGCAGCCTGCTGCCACTCCCCTTGCTATAGAAGAGATCTGAAAAAGAATAGTTTCCCACACAGAGTGGTAGATATTTAGAAACAAATTGGATGAGGTAACAGTGTGTGCAAAAACTATACAAGAATTTAAGAACAAACTTGATGCTGAAAGATACAAAGACAGGTCACTATGAGCATAGCTCCCTTCCCGCATAATACACCTGGGTAAATACAACTAGGTAAAAAAAAAATACACCTAGGAAACTTAAAGTGGCCTATGCTAATGTAGATGGTTTACTATCACCGGGTTGGAGATAGATGACTATTTAAGGAAAAACGAGTGTGATATTTTGTGTTTAGTAGAGACTACACTCCCCAAATATGTTGATCTACTGTTGAGGAACAATAGATACACATCCTGGAGACAAGACCAATGATAATACAAGTGGAGGGGTTATGGTTGCTGTGAAAAATGATATAAAGGTGGATGAAACAAATCTCATTAAAGGCAAGGCAGAAGCTATCCACATGAAAACTAGAACTAGAGGGCAGGATAGAAGAGTCATATCTCCCTGCCAAAACAAGAGCTTGGAATGATGCTGGATATCTAGAAATGTTGTTGGACAAAACTCTTCTCTTAAAGAAAACTACATACATAAGAACATAAGAATAAAGGAGATTGCAAGAGACCATAAGGCCTACACTAGGCATCATTCAACAATGTAACACTTTGGTCCTTATTAGAGATTTTTATTGAAGTGAGGCCAACTGGGAAGAATGGGAAGTAAGTGGCAAGGCAAATTCCTGGGGAATTATCCTGTTAAGTAGGTAGAGTATGCAATGACCCAGTGGGTAAAGGGAATGACTTGGGTAAGAGGAAACAACATTCCCACAAGATTTGACCTGTTACTAAACCAGAGCCATTTATCATCAACTCCTTGAAATACCTTTGCAACATAGGAAAAAAGTGACCCTGTGACAACTGAATTTCAGCTCATGAATGAGGAAATGGAAAAAAATGAATGAATCACAGAGGCAAGGGAGATTTAATTATTGGAAGGTAGATTACTTAGGGTTGAAGAAATTCTTTGAAGAAGCAAACTGAGAGGAATCCATGAACACCACAGGGATAATGAAGAAATGGGAACTCTTCTTTGACATTTACAAGTTGGGAGTGAACAAACATATGCCAAGATTAATGGAAAGATGAAGCAGAAGTAGGATTGGTTCAACAAAAAATATGACTGAAACCCATACACATGACTTCAGCAAGATGGGTGTAGAGAAGCAATAAAACAAAAGCTAAAGACAAATTGTGCAAGAATCCACACCCAGGAAGACTGTCATTCTTAAAGACGTATTGTAGATAAATGCAAAGATGAATCAAAACTGTTTTACAGGTTTATAAATAGTAAATTTAGAAATAGATACATAACATTAGAAGGAAGGAGACTGTAAGAGACCATAAGGCCTACACTAGGCAGTTCCATGTCCATTACCATCTGTCATCCCCATCCATAAAGTTGTCTAACCATTTCTTAAAACAACTGATAGTTTCAGAGCTGACTACATGGTTACTAAGTTATAAAGGGGAGTAAGATCTTAAAGGAGGCCTCAACTCAAGCAAAAATAATGAATGCAAGTTTCCTATCTGTCTCCACAAAGGGGGTTTAGATGATATAAATGTAGAAGTGAGGGAAGTGCTCCATCTTTTGGGATCATTGAATATGACTAAAGCTTCATGACTTGACAGGATCTTAAACTGGATACTTAAAAGAATGTAAGGAACAACTGGTGGACAATTATCAAAACCTTATTGTATGTTCATTCAAAGAGGGCATAGAGCCACTGATTGGAAAAGTGCTAATCTGGTACCAATTCACAAAGAGGAAAATAAAGAAAAACCACTAAATTATAGGCCAATATCACTGACCAGCACAAAAGTGAGATTATGTGAAATGATTGTAAAAGATCAATGGACCACATCTTGAAGAGATGAACATTCTGGCAGTCAGTTTGGATTCAGATCTGGAAGGTCGTGTGAGTTGAACTTTTATTCAAGAATGATCGATGTGCTGCAAGACTGCAAGAGAGAGAGGTGGGTAGACTGTGTGTACCTAGACTTGGAGAAGGTTTTTCTTAACCCCTTGAGTACCAGATGTGTGTTTTGTGACACCTGCGTGTCACAGCTGAGTGCACCCGCCAGAAACCGAGCATGCTCCCCGTGACACACACGTGTCACAGTTATAAGCTGTGTGTATTGAGGGCTCTCAAGGCCTCAGTTTCTGGGTTATTTCTACCTATGTGGTGGCAAGTGTCTGTGTTTACAAACATAAGGCTCCAGCCATTCGTGGGACGGTCTGAAACATTTGTTTACGTAAGGTTGACGGGTCGGTAACGAAGGGGTTAAAGTACCTCACAGTCTATTTGTGTGGAAATTGGAGCACATTGGAGGACTATGAGGCAAACTAATTGTATGGATGAAAGATTTTTTTTAAGGAACATCCATGAGGACTGTATGGATGTCAAGATAGAGTGCAGAAATAAGCAGAGATCCATAAGGTTTAGTGCTTGCACCAATAGTTCTTGTCTGTCAGTGATATGATGTTAAGTACAAGTTATTACCATGTTTGCTGATGATGCAAAAAATCACAAGAAAAGTGAAAAATGAGGAGGACTATAGGGTATTGCAAAAATATCAACACTATTTTTTGTATGAGGCCAAGAATGGGAAATTAAGTTCCATACTAAAAAAGTGCAAAGTACTGGAAATGGGCAATAGCTGTGAAAGACCATCTTTATACTATTCTCTAGGAAATTAACCCATTACTAAAGCAAAAGAATGGAAAGATTTGCGAGTGTTGATAAAAGACCTGTCACTTGATAGACATATCAGCAGGATTGAGGGAGAGACATAAGGACTAGTGCAGATGATTAAAATGGCTTTTCACTATATGAATGAGCAGATGAAAAAACTCATCAGTACTCTGTGGTATGGTTGCTACACAGTGAAGGATATAAGTAAGATCAAGAGAATGCAAACTGGAAAGACTAAAAGCACTGGGTCAGCCAATTTTGAAAGATCAAAGAAAAGGAAGTGATATGATTATAATATTCAGGTCACTAATAGGGACAAACATGGACAATTCAACAATGGTTTGTTGTTCAACTCACAATTTTGTTCTGCATCTTTATGGGTCTAACTATGACTACCATTTGGTTATTTCAGCCTCAACTTTCATAGAATTTTTTCTTTTTTTTTCCCAACATGTTCAAGGTAGGTATTGATTTCTAAAGTAACTGCAATAATTTAACATTATGCACACAAATTCTGCACCATGTCATATGTAACAAACAGTATTTCCCAACCCTTCATTTAAATATAGTCCCCATCCCAAATGTATATCTATATATCTAAACATATGTAACCCTTTCTGGTATTGTATAAAGACAGTGTTCAGATCTATTTTCACTCAATAAATGTCAACTAACCGTTTTGCTCCACCAGCATCAGGAGAAACTATGATGGAATTCCCCCATTCTGGAATATTCTCTCGAATCCACTTGAGAACAGCAGGTTCCGCATACAAATTGTCTACAGGAATGTCAAAGAAGCCCTGAATCTGGGAAGCATGGAGGTCCATTGTGATGATATGGTCAGCACCGGCTACGGACAGCATGTTGGCAACCAGTTTGGCAGATATAGGTGCTCTCGACTGTTAGGAGGTTTGCAATTATGTTAGTAAAGCATGTATCCACACTATATAACAACGTAATAACTTTGCAACATTAAACGGGTGAACTTTTGAAATCCATTATCCAGGTGGAGTACTGTAAATAACATTAGCAATCTTTCAACTTATATGAAAGCCAACACCACAAATAAAAAAGCAGCTACAAAAAAAAATTATACATGGAAGAATGACACATCACAATATTGTCCAAACATAAAAATAAAAAATTAAATGGTGAATTTTACTGAGCAAAAAAAGCTTTCAATTAATTTTTGCTGAATCTATATGTAACCTGCAATAAAGTTGTCACTGACAACACACAAGATTTTGACAATGAAATACTCTTTGTTGACAGAGATCTCATTAAGAACTGGGATCCCTCCCTCAGCTGAGGGACCAACAATGGAAGCTTGCATGTGGAGGTCCTGTAAAAAGGAAGGACTCATCTTCACAACTCAATGATACCTTCACCAAGAGATCCACAGCTCCAAGCTAACTGGGAGCATCCACCAGTTTGGCTCATAAGTCACTCATGGTAAACAATCATGTCGTCTTGGTAGGATGAAAGTGGGACAATGTAGGATGAAGTGTTCTGTATTTGCCTAATCTTGTATAGTTTTTGCACTCAGTTTCCTCATTCAATTTGTTCCATATATCCACCACTCTGAGTGGGAAGCTATTCTTTTTCAGATCTCTTCTATAACTATTCTTTTTAAGTTTCTTTTCATGTCTCCTCTTGTTTTTCTTTTATCCCATTATAATAAATCATTTCTATCAAGAGCTTCCATCCCTCTCATAATTCTATAGATGGTTAGTAGGTCTCCTCTTTCTCTTCTTTGTTCCAGGATTGGTAGTTCCAGTTTGGCCAGTCTTTGTTCATAAGTCAATTTGGAGAGTGTTGGTGCCAACTTTGTCATTGCTCTTTGAATTCTAATTCCTTTATATTCTTTTTAGTACTAGGTGACCATAGTGTCACAGCATACTCCAAAATTGGTCTTATCAATGTAACTAATATTTTCTTTACCATTTCTTCATCCAAGTAGTCAAAGGCCACTTTCATTGATCGTAATAAATTGAGCATTTCTCCAACTATTTTGTTGATATGTTTGTCTGGTTGCCATGTCTGCTGATAATTACTCCTAGGTCCCTTTCAGGTTTAACTTTTTTAACTTCCTGTGTACCAATTTTATGTTGTCCTGATATTATATTACTTTTTCCAAATTCCATTATACATTTCTTGATGTTGAAGTTCACTACACTTTTGACTCTATTCCCAGACTTTGTTCAGGTCTTTTTGTAGTGATTCACAATCTTCCTCTGTACTTTCTTTAGTAGTTTTGCATCATCTGCAAAGAAGTTCATATAACATTCCACACCTTCATCCATGTCATTTATATATATGGCAAATATTATTGGAGCCAATACAGAACCCTGTGGGACTCCACTTATCATCTCTTCCCAGGTTGAGTTCTCGTCTCTGAGTACCACCCTCATTTTTCTCCCATTCAAGAAATTTTCCATCCGTTCCAATAACTTTCCTTGTACTCCACCTATTGTTTCAATTTTTTTTAGTAGCTTTTTGTATGGTACTTTATAATTTTTTTTTTTTTTTTTTTTTTTGTAAATCTAAGAAGGCACAATCTGCCCATCTGCCCCTTTCTTGAATTATTTCTATTAGTCTCAAGTACAAATCAAGTTTGTGGCACATGATCTTCCATGTCTAAATCCAAATTGTTTTGTATTTAGTATATTATTCTCTTCCAAATGTTTAATCCATTTACTTTTGATAACTTTTTTGCATATTTTTGCTATTGTACTTGTAAGGGAGACCAGTCTATAGTTGGTTGGATTTTCTTTGTTCCTTCCTTTGTATATTGGTACAATATTTGCATTTTCCCAATCTTGTGGTACTTTTCCTTCCTTGAGTGAGAAATAAATTATCTTGTGTATTTTGTCTGTTAGTTCATCTATACATTCTTTTGATATCAATTTTGCAATTCCATCAGGCCCGTGTGATTTTATGACGTCAAGGTTTTTTATTTGGTCCCTTATTTGTGTCACAGTTATTTCTTTCATTGGGGGGGATCTTTCTGTCCTTCCTCCCAATTTTGTGTACTTTCAATTGTGAATACAGATTTAAAAAGTTTGTTCATAATTTCAGCTATTTCTACTTCATCTATATATTCATTATTTCCTTCACGCAGTTTCACTATTTCATGTTTATCTTTTAGTTTATCATTCATATACCTTTTTCTATTATGTCCTTTTCATAGTTTCTTTTTTCTTCCCTGCATATTTTTACATATTCGTTTCTTAGTTTGATGTATACAGGTAGTCGTCGACTTACGACCTATGCGACTTACGACTGATCAACTTTACGACCACGAGATAGTGCAATAATATTTAACATTTAATAGAGTAATAGAATTGCAATGTTATATCTGGCAGCGCAGAACAATTACTCCGCACGCTGCGAGACGCTAGTACGATAGTTTTGGCAGGCTGCCGACAGCGTCAGCATCCCAGCCAGCTAAATGTTCTTTCAATTTTTTGTTTGAAGTAACATCTTTCCTAATTTTGCATTGCATTTTGTATTTTTGTATTTCTATATGTTTTGCAATTAATAACATGTAACAATATTTTTTTATGCCTAGGCTAGTTTGTCGATAACAGTATGTTCGGTACAGTACGTAAACGGAAAGAATGTGTTTTGAAATAAAAAAACAATATTTTCGGTACAGTACGTAAACGAAAAGAATGTGTTTTGAAATAAAAAATAACAGGACTTTATTCAGTATGCGTTGGCCTAGGCTACGTTTCCTAACGAAAATTATAAAAAAGTTAATGAATATTAAACAACGTAGCTCAAAGATAAGATTTTATTCAGTATGCATACGTTTCTTAAAGAAAGTCTGATGGTAAAATAATAAAAAGGTTAGAAAATACTCGTACAGTATTAGATATCATAGGTTAAAAATTATAGGATTTTATTCAGATAAAACTATAAAAAGGTTAAGAAATACTATACAACATAGTTCAAAGATGCTAAGATTATTTCAGTATGCTAAATATAATATACAATATATATATACAGTAACAAGAAATATTTAAAGGGTAATATATACTGTATATATATATAAAGATCGACTTGCGTCCAGATCGACTTACGACCTGTCTGTCGGAACCAAACTCGGTCATAAGTCGACGACTACCTGTATTTGCCGTTTACTCATTTTTTTGTCTTTTTTCCATTTTTTCCAGGCTTTGTCTCTTCTATATTTAGCCTCACTACACTTTTTGCTATACCAGCACTTTATGTACACTCGTTCTTGTTTCTTCTTTGGTACATATTTATCTATTCCCTCCTTGTAATTTTCTTTTAATTTGTTCTATTTCTCTTCCATCTTTGTTTCTTCTTTTGAGTGGTGATAGCATCTGGATAAATTTGTGATTGAGGCCCAGCCTATTTTGTGTTGGTAGTTTCAGTGCTGGGTGATGGCCTCAATCCAGTTGTCAGTGTGGTTTAGGTTTTTGAGAGGAATTCCTCCAAAGGATTTAAGTCTAGAGGTCATGTGAAGAATATATTTTGGGGGATGGCCCTGGAGTATTGCTTAATGATCTGAGTATGTTCATATGAGAATATGTGAAGTACAGGAGGTAGGTTATGATATTTGAGTATTATGACCCCCCCCCCTTTTTTTTTTCATTATTATTATTTTTCTTTTTTTTTTTAACATTCTGTTGATTGTGCTTCCATAAGACAGTACCCATGACTTTCATGTGTTGTTCCTTGGGTAAGATTTTGGTTTCTGTGTACATGTGCAGGGGTAGTTCTAGTGCAGGGGTGGGCAACCACTGGCATACATGTCAAATACAGCGTACCAATGACTTTTCTCTACCATACGAAACCCAGGCTCACCTAAGATAATAACTAAATAAATACACCACCAACTTCTTTGGTGATTTTTATATTTCAATGCAAAACTATTTCATAAACTTCATGTATGTATACAAGGTCTGTTAAAAAAGTATCAGACCTTAATTCTTTATGCATAAATAAATGAAGCTATAGAGACATGGTTTGGTGCTTGTATGCAAGCGACCCTATTGTACATGCATGAATGTTTTCTTGCTTACAGAAGCTGTCATTTGCCAGCAGACTGCCAATGAGTAGCAGTCAGATTTTTGTTCTTGACAAAATGATGGGAAAACTTGAACAAAACTACTGCATCAAATTTTGTGTAAAGCTTGGCAATTCTCAAGTGGAAACAATCTACAAGATCCAACAGGTCTTCGGGGATGAAGCAATGGGTACCAAACAGATACAGGAGTGGTACAACAACTTCATATATGGCTGCACATCAGTAGAGAGTGAAGTATGATCTGGTAGGCCCTCAACATCCTGATATGACAGTGATTACTAGCAATGAGTCCTGGGTTTATGCATAGGACCCAGAAACCAAGTTGCAGGTATCATAAGGGAAGTACCCAACATCCCCGAGGCAAAAAAGAAAAAAGTTACACTGACCATCTTCGACTCCAATGGTGTGGTTCATCATGAGTATCCACCACAGAGCAAAAACATGACCAAGGATTACCAAGAGGTTCTCCATCCAATTCATGATGCTGTGCAATGCAAACAACCAGGCCTGTGAGCAGTGGGCAATTGGCAGCTCCATCATGATAATGCATAATCCCATTCTTTATATTTAATACAAAGTTTCCTGACCAAACACAACACACCTGTACTGCTTCTGACAGCGGCAGGGCTGGTGGCAGACATGTGCGGCTGTCCAAAGGGACTACTTTGAAGGAGATTAGGGTAAGTTTGTTGTATCTTGATATGAGTATCTTTTATGAACAAAGGTTAGGTACTTTTTGAATAGATGTTATATGTATATAAATACACACGTATACCAAGTGTTCTTCCTCCTTTACAAGGGGGATAGCCAAAGTCAAAAACATAATTCCACTCTCACCCATTTCAACCCCACTTACTCCACTCCCATTCACCATCCCATTCTCCCTTCCTTTTATTCTTGGCTCCTCCTGGATGATGGGTCATCCCTGCATCTCATCCATTGCCCTGGGTCATAAGCAATGTAGCAAGACACAACATATCCACAAGGCCGCTTTATTTAATTAGTGATTCCTCTCTCCATCCCCTCATACAGAAAAAGAGAAGACAGGGAGAAACCTCTTCGGGTTGCATCAAAATATTATTCACACATAACCACTCCCTAACCCCCCCATCCCCCACCCACTCCCTTCCATGCATCACAGTATAATCCATATACAACCCATTCTCCACTAACCCCTATCTTCGGTCTTCTTCCTTCCTCAACTGCCATCCCCCTCTTTCCCAGTGTCCCTTTTACCCCATCCATCCATCTCATCTTCAGTCATCCCCCTCTTGTTCACTCCATCCACCTCTGCCTTCCACACTTGTACTAAACTTTCTTCTCTCATTCTTTCCATATGTCCAAACCATACCAATACTCTTTCATCAACCCTAACCCCCAACTCCTTTTCCACCCCTGCTCTCCTTTGCTTGTTTCTCACTCTATCCAGCATAACCCCTACCATAATTCCCATACATTTCATCTCAAACACGTTCAAACTCTAACACTCTCATATTTCATGTTTCTGCCTCATACAGTGCTGTTGGCACAATCACCCCTTCATACAATCTCTTACCATCCATTCCCAAATGTCTATTTCTCATTACACTTTTTAGTCCCCCAAGGCATTTACTTGCTTCTCTAAATCTACATTCTACCTCCACCTCCACTCCTCCCTTTCCCACCATATGCACCCCCAAGTATTTAAAGCTATCCACTTCCTCCAGCCTCTCTCACTTAATAATCCCAATTTGCTACCATCCTCTCCCCTTGTACATCTCATCACCTTACTTTTACCCACATTTATCTTCAACTTCCTCCTTTTGCATCCCTTCTCAAACTCCATCACAAACTTCCTTAATTCCTCCTCTGATCCTGCTACAAGCAGTGTCATCAACAAACAACAACTGGTTTATCTCCCATTTTCCTCCATTTTCTTTAACCATCTCACACCACCCCATGTTCACACTGAACAGCCATTTTGCCATGACACATCAATGGTGAATTTCCACATTTACCCCAAACCACTCACTCTCTCCATTTCTAATTCTAACACAGGCTCTACTACTCTCATAGACTCTTAACTACTCTTAACAGCTTTCCTATCCCATATATCTGCAAAACCTCCCACACTGCCTTCCTATCTACCCTGTCATAAGCTCTTTCCATATCCATAAAGGTCCAAGAAACATGCTTACCCTTTGCTTAAGCTTTTTTACATATCTGTCTTACCACAAAAATCTGATCAACACAACCCCTACCTTTCCTAAAGCCACTGTTCCTCACCAATTACTCCCTCTGTTCTCCTAATCCTTTCAATCAAATCCCTCCCACAAGCCTTCCCAACAACACTCAACAGACTGACCAATCTGAAACAACTACACTCATATTTGTCCCTTTTTTCCCTTGTAAAGCAAAAATATACAAGCACTCCTCCAGTCCTCCAGTGCTCTACCCTCCTTTAGACAAACATTAAACAACCTCACCAGCCAGTCCACCATCACTGTACATCCCTTTTTGAACACTCTGCATGACACCCATCTATCCCAGGTACCTTGCCTGCTCTCATCATTTTAATACCTGGTTTCACCTCATCTTTTCTTATTTCTCCTCCATTTTCCTCACTCATCGCTGTCATTTTCTTGGCACCTCACAAAGCAACCACCTTTCCCTCCCTACCCTCCTTCACATTTAATAACTCCCTAAAATACTCTGCCCACCTCCCTCTCACCACTGCCTCTTCCATTATCATCTCTCCATCTGCACCTTTTATTTTTTCTTCTCTACTTGATTTGCCTTCCTTTCCTCTCTTGATTTCCATCCAATTTTTTATTACTCTCAAAATCTTATCATACTCTTACCCCATTTTACATCTGCTCTCCTTTTTACCTCCTTTATCTTATGTTTTTTTTTTTTGTACCTCTCATGTTTCTATCATCCTATTTTGTAACCAATCAGTGAATGCTTGTTTTTTCTCTTCTACAACCTTCTTTGCTTCATCCCACCACTCACTACCCTTCCTTCTATTTCCTCCTGTCCTCCTTGTTCCACACACCATCTTTGCACACCTTGTGACTCCCTCCTTGAAACATCCCCATTCCTCCACTCCTAGCTCTACTCTAATCCTTTACTTCCCCCCACTCTTCTCTCAGCTTCTTGTACTCCTCCTTTTCCTTCTCATTTAAGCAGTTTACTTTTAGTACTTCCCTACTTTCTGTCCTTTTCCTCTTTCACTCTCAACTTACCGTCTACCAAAAAATTATCTGATATTCCCCAACTCTTTCCTGTAAGAATGTGCACATCTAAAACTCTTCCTACTCTCTTCTGGGGTACCACTAAATAGTCCATTAAAGCCCTATCTATCACCCTTCCATCCACCACCCTCTCCCATGTGTACTTATGCATGACTACCTTCCTAAACACTGCATTGGTTATCATCAACTCCCACTCTAAACACCAACTCTCCACTACAATCTTTTCCTGGCACTCCACACTTCCCAACCACTCCATCTATTGGTTTATCCCCTACTCTAGCACTGAGATCTCCCAATACCACTACATTGACATTTCTCGCTAATCCCTCTATGCACTCATTTAAATCTATCCAAAAAGCCTCCCTTTCCTCCACACTTTTCTCACTACCAGGCCCATATGCACTTACAAATATCATCTCCCTTTCCAGTTTCACCTTCATCCACATTAATCTTGAAGAAACCTTTCACTCCACCACACGCTTACCTATCTCATCACTTACTAGTATAGCCACCCCTTCTCTCCCTCATCCTCTCTTCACTCCTGACACACTCCCAACTACACTCCCATACTCAAACTCACCCCTCCCTTTCAACTTAGTTTCACTCAATGCTCACACATCCATCTTTCTTCTCACATACTGCCTATCTCCTCCCTTTTACTCTCATCTGTACCACATCTGTGCATATTAAAAAACCCAAACCTTACGGTTCTGGTTAGAAAACTCCCAGACCCTCTTATGTCTTTGCTTTTTTTAGGAATGTCCCCCCTTGGGGCTACAGAGAGTAGGATGCCGAGTCCTATCTTCCGTCCCGTTTTAGTCACGTTCTAATTGTGTTGGAGAAGTGTGAGGCCAAGCACTAGTATATTTACCTAGTTATATTTTATGGGAAGGGGAGCTATGCTCATGGTGTCCCATGGTGTTGACCTACTTATGTGAATAAGGTATAGTTAATGTTTTTAGTGCAGGAAGGGCAAGTATATGGACCTGAAGTTGTGCAAGTGTAATAAGTGATTTTCTGGCCCAGTCCAGAGACTGAATGTTGGCCCCTCAGGGCCACACCCTTAGGGACGGGGTGGGGTTGGTGTGGCCTCTTGTAGAGCACACAAGGTGACTTGTGCAGTTGTAGAATTAGAAATGGAGTGAGTGGTTTGAGGTACAGGTGAGAATTTGCCAGGGATGTGTCATGTTACATGGCTGCTCAATTTACATGGATGGGATGGTGTGAGAGGTAAATGCAAGGGTAATAGGCCAGGGATTGGAGATGGTCAAAAGAAATTGCGGAAAATGGGAGATAAGCCAGCTGTTGTTTGCGGACAACACTGTACTTGTAGCAAGATTAGAGAAGAAGTTAAGAAAGTTAGTGACAGAGTTTGGGAAGGTGTGTGAAAGAAGGAAGTTAAAGATAAATGTGGGTAACAGTAAGGTGATGAGATGTACAAGGGGAGAGGATAGCATCAAATTGGAAGCGAGTATTATTGGATAAAGACTGGAGGGATTGATAGCTAATACTTGGAGGCAAATGTGGTGGGAAAGGGAGGAGTGGTGAGATAGAATGTAGAATGCAATAAACTTAGTAACCATGTAGTAAGCGCTGAAACTATCAGTTGTTTTAAAAAACAATTAGACAACTTTATGGATGGGGATGACAGGTGATGATGGATACGGAGCTGCCTAGTGTACGCCTTAAGTCTCTTGCAGTCTCCTTTATTCTTATGTTCTTATGTAGATTGAGAGAAGTAAATGTTTTGAGGGATTAAAAAGTGTAATGAGAAATAGACATTTGGGAATGGATGCTAAGATGAGATTGTATGAAGGGGCAATTGTGCCGACAGCACTGTATGAGGCAGAAACATGGAACATAAGAGAGGAAGAGTTTAAATGTATTTGAGATGAAATGCCTCAGAAATATGGTATGGGTTACTAGTCTGAGGGAGTTTGTAATGAACTAGTTCCTTTTTTGGGGTAGAAACCCAAAGGGAAAGGGAAATAGAGTGTACTTGGAAAAACAGAGTAGAGTATGGCATTAATGTAGAACAATATGCCAGTATAGCACAAAATATAATTTTAGGATATGTCGGTAAAGGACGAAATGTCACGATGAGATGTAATGACAGGAGGTAAAAATATTACAATGGGATGTAATGATAGTGGAGGACGAAATATCATGATGGGATGTAATGATAGTGGAGGACGAAATATCATGATGGGATGTAATGATAGTGGACAAAATATCATGGTAGGATATGTCAGTGGAGGACAAAATATAATTTTAGGAAGGGATACTGGACAGAATGTCAATGAAGGACAAAATATCATGATGGGGTAAAATGACAGTGGAGGACAAAAGATCACGATGGGATCTAATGATAGTGGAGGACAAAATATCATGGTGGGATATAATGTCACTGGAGGACAGAATATAATTTTGGGAAGGGATGCTGGACAGAAAGTCAATGAACAACAGGAGGCCGGTGTGAAACGCGCTGACATAGGGGGACAAAGTGTTCAAAAGAGATTGGATGACTGTGAGCGACCAGATGTCCGTGATGGGGGAAATGTTAATTTTGATGGGAGAAATGTTAATGCAGCATTGAATGTCAATGAAGGACCAAATATCAATATAGAGCAAGGTGTCAATAAAAAACAAAATCATAATGTAAGGCATGATACTAAAACTCAAAACGTGTCAAAAGGAAATAGTCATGAATTTCTTAAAACCATGTACTTTACTGCTCGTAGTATTAGGAACAAATTCCAAGAAATACAAGCGACAAAAGCAAAAATCTTGATATGATAGGAATAAATGAGACATGGTTAAATGGTAAAGTTTGAAGCTGAATTAAATATTGTGGGATTTAAACACTTTCATCAGGATAGAAACCACAAGAAAGGTGGGGGTGTTCTGTTGTACATTAAAACCAATATCCATGCTTGTGTTTTAGAGAAAGTGAAACAGAATGTATATGATAGTTTGTGGGTAGAATTAACCCAAATGGACAAAAAATGAATGTAGGTGTAATATATTGGCCAAAGACATTATCATTAGCAGACAACAAACTATTGCTTCAAGAACTGTCTAGTTTCTGCAACTGGGATCTATTGATAATGGGCGATTTCAATTTTACTGACATTGATTGGATGACCATTGAACATGGCCATGTAGATAGCTTGATTGATTTTTCTGTGACAATTACTTAGTTCAGCATGTAAAAGAGTCCACAAGACATGGAAACTTACTCGATCTATTGATCACTAGCCGCGAAAGCATGATAACTGATGTAGAAGTCAGTGAAACTGTTGCAAATAGCAATCACAACTTGTTAGATTCAAACTACTAAAATTTTTTAGAATAGATACTTGTGTTTCTAAAATACCCGATTTCAGTAAAGCTCAGTTCATAGGACTACATCAGGAGCTTCAGCTTACAGATTGGGAGGCAAAATTAAGCAAAAGACCTGTAGATCACATGTGGGAAATATTTCAAAATATACTAAGATGATTCTTACATTCCTTTTAAGGACAGATGTCCCCCAAATTAGGCTAGCCCAAAATGGCTTGACAAAGAAAATGAAAAAAGTATTGCTAAAAAGAGACAGGCTTATAAGAAATATAAGTGCTCAGGTGCATCTAATGACTATCAAAGTTATACTGATACAGAGAGACTTAAAAAAGACAATAAAAAATGAAAACAATATGAAATAAATATTGCTGATAAATCCAAAGAGAATCCCAAAGAATTCCATAGTTACATTAGAGATAAAAAGGTTGTTAGGAATCACATTGGTCCACTATTATCTGCTGATGGTCAACTTGAATATTCAAATGAAGGAATGTGTGATATTTTAAACAATTATTTTAGCTCTGTATTCGTAAACGAAACACCACAAAGTGAACTCCAAACTGAAACCTGTGAAAAGTCTAGGGTAAACTTACTACAGTAAATATAACAAAAGAAAAAATTAAAAGGTGTATAGAGAAACTCAAAGTTAATAAAGCACCAGGGCCTGACAGTTGGCATCCAAGAATCTTAAGGGAAATGAAAAAAAGAGATTGTTGTTCCATTAGAAATTATTTTCAAGAAATCCATCATATCCAGAGATGTCCCAAGAGAATGGAAGCTAGCTAACATTACTCCCATATTCAAAAATGGTGACAAAAGAAACCAAATAACTACAGGCCTATAAGTTCGAATTCAATTGTAGTAAAAATTATGGAAACTATCATTAGAGATGCTATCAAACATCATTTAGAAAGTAACTGTTTGGTAAATGATAGCCAGCATGGTTTCAGATGGAAACATTCTTGCATGACTTGACTTCTACAACACAGTTATCTCGAATTATGACAAAAGAAACAATATAGATTTAATATATCTAGACTTTGCAAAAGCTTTTGATATTGTCCCCCACAAAAGACTACTTACTAAATTAGCTTCACATGGAATAAGTGGTAGCCTATTAAGTTGGGCTAGTAATTGGTTGAATAATCAAAAACAGAGTTGTTTTAAATGAAAAAACTTCTGTATGGAAAAATGTTACAGGTGGAGTTCCTCACAGTTCCGTTCTTGGGCCACTTCTATTCATAGTATATATAAATTATATAGACCATGGATTAAAATCTACCATTTCCAAATTTGTTGATGATACAAAACTGTGCGGAATGGCAAATGATCACTTAAATCAATTAGATATTCAAGAAGATTTAGATAAATTACACCAATGGTCTGAAAAGTGGCTAATAAAACTTAACACAAGTAAATGCAAGGTAATGCATATAGGTAAAAATAACAGTAAGTACGATTACAAGTTATTTGGAAATTCATTAATAAAAGTGGATGGCGAAAAAGATCTCGGCGTAATTATCAGTAACGATGTCAAATCATCTAAGCAGTGTATTTCAGGCTCTGAGAAAGCAAATAAGATTCTAGGACTGATCGCACGATCTTTTGACTTCAAAAGTCCATCACTCATTAACAAGCTATATAAATCGTTAGTTCTTCCACATTTGGAATATGCTGTTTCTGTATGGTCACTGAATCTCATTAAAGACATTGACAGATTGGAAAATGTACAATGGCAAGCCACAAAACTGATTCCAAGTATCAAAAATAAATCATACAAAAATTGAATAAAACATATGAATCTGTTTTCCCTAAAAAGCGTTGACTCCGAGGTGACTTGATACAGGTCTCTAATATTCTAAAGGAAATTGACATCAAAAGTGATCAAATTTTTACAGTGAATGAAAATTCGACAAGAAACAATGGTCTCAAACTGTCCAAAAATAGATTTAATTTGGAAGTGGGAAGAAACAACTTCACTAACCATGTAGTTAATGAATGGAATAAACTTCCTGCAGAGGCAGTGCAATGTAGTTCAGCTCAAAGATTTAAGAATCATTTAGAAAAACACATAAGCAAGATGCTGTAATGATTATCATTTATTCTATATTATTTGCTTTGTTATCATTTGTCTGTTTAATATTATTTGCTTGATTCTCATTTATTATTAGTTATATGTCAATCTATTATTATTTACTATTTACCTGTTTGTTTATTATTTAACTATACCTATGCACTTATTTATTTCATTTAATATTTACATTATTATAGTTTTTATCTATTTATTATTATGATTTTTTTTTTGCATCCGACCTAGATATGGACCAAAAGGTTTACTGTCGGCATGCTCTGCCTTTGTAATCCATTGTAATCCTTTGTAGACAGGACCCCACAAGTGTTGCTACTTTGCTTTATATTACAATTATGTAAATACACACACACAACTCTTTGGGTATAACAGCAATGTTCACTAGTGTTACATGATCTGGATCTCTGTCCTATTGCCTCAATTATCATTGCAGTTTACACATTTGGGTGGATTTGAGCATGGGGTGCCATGAGCAAGGGCTGAGCAATGTACAAACCAAGGCATGAACATCATTGTCTAGTGTGTCTAAAGAATTGGCAGTTGAAGCAGCACCAAGAATGTGGACAATATTTCTCTACTTCGTACCTTAACCTACAGTATAGTAGGTTGGAAGTTGTGATTGATTGAAGGTCACTATTGATGCTGAATACAATCTTTGTACCACTTATTATCTTATTAACTCTGTCTCATTTTATTAATTTTGATGTCTCATTATTCTCTCCATTATTTCTTCTTCCATGTAGTATCAGAGGTGGAATGTAGATTACTCCCATACTTGTATTAAATGTTCTATGTGGTGTTATTTGAATTGGAGTGTTTCTTGGGATTGTTTAGGCTTTGACAGTCATATGCTCTTGCTTCTAGTTCTATTGCTAGTTTCTACTTGGGACCACATATCATAGGAGATTTTGCATTTGTCTTCAGATTCAGTGTATACTCTCAAAGGGCATTTCTTCATTAACATTTCAATGTTGTTAGACTTTTGGACCAAGAATCTTAGGTTGTTCACACCAGAATCCACTTCATTTTGGTGTGGGTCAAGTTGGTGGTTAGGTATATAGGCTTGAGAATGTAATGCTGTCAATTTCTAACAGTTATATGTTTAACATTTGTATTTACCTAGTTGTATTATACAGGAAGGGAGCTGTGCTCGTGGTGACCCGTCTTTGTATCTCTCAGCATCAAGTTTTTTCTTAAAATCTTGAATAGTGTTTGCACACACTGTTTCTTTGTCTAACTTGTTCCAAGTATCACTCAGTGTGGGAAGCTTTTATTTTTATTTATCTTTTTCCAGATCTCTTCTGTAATGATCTTTTTTTTAGTTTCATGTCCTCTTGTTTTTCCATTGTCCCATTTCAATAAATCATTCTTATCTAAGATTTCCATTCCCTTCATAATTCTATAGATAATAGGTCTCCTCTTTCCCTTCTTTGTTCCAGAGTTGGTAATTCTAATTTGGACAGTCTTTGTTCATACGTCATTTTGGAAAGAGTTGGTACCAGTTTTGTTGTTGCTCCTTGTATTCTTTCTAAATTTTTTTTATATTCTTTTTGGTACTGGGTGTCCACAGTGTTGCTGCGTACTCAAGTTTTGGTCTTATTATTGTAGTTAAAAAAAATTATCATTTCCTCGTCCAAATAAGCAAATACCACTTTTATTGACCTCAATAAATTGTAGGTCTCTCCGACTACTTCATCAATATGCTTATCCGGTGTCAAGTCTTTGCTGATCATCACTCCAAGGTCTTTTTCCAAGTTTACTTTTTTTGACCTCTTCTTCACCACTTTTATAATCTCTCGATATTTTGTTTTTACTTTTTCCACATTCCATTATACTACATTTTTTTATATTGAATTTCACTTCCCACTTTTGAGTCCATTTCCAGATCTTGTCCAAGTCTTGTTGTAATGAGTTGCAATCCTCCTCAGTTTTTACTTTCTTTAGTATTTTTGTGTCGTCTGCAAAGAAATTCATATAACACTCTACTCCTTCATCCATGTCATTTATGTATATGGCAAACATGATCGGGGCCAGTACTGATCCCTGCAGGACACCACTTTTCATTTCTTCCCAATTTGAGAATTTATCTCTAATTACTACTCTCATTTTCCTCCCAGTCAGGAAGTCTTTCATCCATTCCAATAATTTTCCTCTGATGCCACCTATTGACTCTATCTTATTAGTTTATTGTGTGGATTTGATTATCTGCAGGTAAGGCCACAAATATCAACTGGGGATCTATATATCAAAGGCTTTTTCCCCCTTATAAGGGAGGTAGCCAAGTCAAAAGGCATGTACCCACTCCCACCCATTCCACTTTCATCCACCACCCTTTCCTCCCCCCTCATCTCAGCTCCTCATGGATGTCCCTGTATACCACCCACAGCCTTGGGTCAGAAGCAATGCAGCAAGACAGTATATCTACAGAAAAACAGAAACATGAAAAGTAGAAAATTTATAGTATATGTGCCCCCAAAAACACAGGCTTGGACTGATAATGATCATTCCAAAATATTGGAAGACACAAAGAATGAATTAATTGAACTATTGAAAGAAGGAGGGAACATAGTAATTATGGGTGACTTTAATTCAAAAGAAATATGCCGAAAAGAAATGACAGTGAAAGGTGGAGAAGAACTTTGGGGAAATATTCTACTGGATATGACCATTGAATACACATTGACTCAATAGGTAAAGGAAAATACCAGATATAGAAACAATGAAGAACCAACAAGACTAGATTTAATATTTACATTAGAGCCTGAAATCATGGAGAAATGGAATACAAGACACCAATTGGGAAGGGTGACCACATACTATTAAGAGTTCAAATTAAAAGAACAAATGGATTTGAGAAGAAATGAGAAACATGGTAAGGGAAGACTAATGTATAACAAAACGTACTTTGAAAAAGATTTTTTTCTTTTTCTTTTTTTCAAAATGCAAACTGGGAAAAATATTTAAATGAAACAAAGATGGAAATGGAACATATTAGAAGAAAACTACATGGAGGGAACAGATAGGTATCAAAGAAGAAAAAACAATTGGTGTACATAAAGTGCTGGTATAACAAAAAGTGCAGTGAGGCTAAAGATATTAGAGACAGCCTATAAAAGATGGAAAAAAGACAAAAAAGGAAAAGTATCACAAGATTGGAAAATTGCAAATATTGTGCCAATATACAAAGGAGGGGACAAAGAAAATCCAACCAAGTATTGACTGGTCTCCCTTAAAAGTACAATAGCAAAAATATGCGAAAGTTTTCAAAAGTAAATGTATTAAACATTTGGAAGAGAATATACTAAATCCAAAACAATTTGGACTTAAGATGTGGAAGATCATGTGCCACAAACATGATATGCTTTTACTCGAGACTAATAGAAATAATACAAGAAAGAGATGGATGAGCAGATTGTGCCTTCTTAAATTTACAAAAAGCATTTGACAAAGTACCACACAAAAAGCTACTAGGAAAAATTTAAATAATAGGTGGAGTACAAGGAAAGTTATTGGAATGGATGGAAGATTTCTTGAACAGGAGAAAAATGAGGATGGTACTTGGAGACAAGAACTCGACCTGGGAAGAAATGATAAGTGGAGTCCCACAAGGTTCTGTATTGGTTCCAATAATGTTTTCCATATATGTAAATGACATGGATGAAGGTGGGGAATGTTGTATGAACTTTGCAGATGATACAAAACTACTAAAGTGCGTAAGTAAAGAGGAAGATTGTAAATCACTACAAAAAGACCTGAACAAAGTCTGGGAATGGAGTCAGAAGTGTGAAGTGAATTTCAACATCAAGAAATGTAGTATAATGGAATTAGGAAGAAGTAAAACTAGAATATCAGGACAATATAAAATTGGTACAAAGGAAGTTAAAAACGTCAACTTGGAAAGGGACCTAGGAGTAACTATCAGCAATGACATGGCATCAGACAAACATATCAACAAAATAGTCGGAAAAACTTTCAATTTACTAAGATCAATGAAAATGTCCTTTGACTACATGGATGATGAAATGGTAAAGAAAATATTAGTTACATTGACAAGACCAAGATTGCAGTGCACTGCAACTATGGTCACCCAGTACTAAAAAGAATATAAAGAAATTATAAAGAATTCAAAAAGCAATGACAAAGATGGCACCAACATTCTCCAAACTGACACATGAACAAAGATTGGACAAACTCCAACTACCAACCCTGGAATAAAGAAGAGAAAGAGGAGATCTACTATCTACAGAATCATGAAAGGAATGGAAGTCCTTGACAGAGATGATTTACTGAAGTGGGATAAAGAAAAACAAGAGGACATGAAAAAAATAAAATAAAAAGGATAGTTACAGAAGAGATCTGAAAAAGAATAGCTTCCCACACAGAGTGGTAGATATCTGGAACAAATTGAATGAGGAAACAGTGAATGCAAAAACTATACAAGAATTTAAGGTCAGAGTGGATGCTGAAAGATACAAAAATGAGTCACTACGAGCATAGCTCTCTCCCCGTATAATACAACAAGGTAAACTAGGTAAATACAGCAAGGCTACTTCACTTTATCAGCAAACCCTCTCCCCTTTGGGCTGCATCAAAATACTATTCCCACATAACCCTCCCATGTCCCTCCCTTCCTTGCATTGTGGTATCATCTATACACAGCCATTCTTCACTCATCTCCTGCCATCTCCCTTCCTTGGTCAACATACATTTCACTCTTGCTCAATGCCTCTTTCACCCCATCCATCCATCTCATCCTCGGTAGTCTCCTCAGGTCCACTCCCTCCACCTCTGCCTTCCACACCTTTTACTAATTTTCCTTCACTCATTCTTTCCATGTGTCCAAACCATTCCAATAATCTTTCATCAGCCCTATCTGCCATCTCCTTTTCCACCCCAACTCTCCACCTTACCTCCTCATTTCTCACTCTATCCAACCTTGTAATCCCTACCATACTTCTCAGACGTTTCACCTAACACATTTCAACTTTTCCAATCTGCCTCTTTTAAATTCCAAGTCTCTGACCCATACAGTGCTATCATCACAATCATATGTTCATATAATCTCTTCTTAGTATCCATTCCCTGATATGTATTTCTCATGCCACTTTTTAAACCCTAGAGCCAAAGCACTTACTTGCCTCTCAATCTACAATTTACCTCCACCTCTGCTCCTCCCTTATCTGCCACATGTAACCTCAAGTACCTATAGCTATCCACTTCCTCCAGCCTCTCCTCAAACTTGCTGCCATCCTCTACATCTCATCACCTTACTTTTACCCACATTTACCTTCAACTCTCTCCTACTGCATGCATTCCTAAACTCCATCACTTCCTCCCTTAATCCCTCACCTAACCCTGCAACATGTGCCGTGTTGTCAATAAACAACTGGCTCTCTCCCACTTTTATCCATTTTCTTTAACCATCTCCAGTCCCCTGCCCATTTCCCTTGTATTTACCTCCCACACCAACCCATCCATGTACACATTGAACAGCCATTGTGACATGACATCCCTAATCTAGTCCCACCTTTACTTCAAAACACTCACTCTCTCCATTTCTAACACATGCTCTACTACTCTTGTCAAAAAAAATTTGACTGCCCTTAACAGCTTTCCCCCAATCCCATATATCTATAATACCTCCCACACTGCCTTCTTGTCTACTGCCACAAACATAACTCCTACTTTTCCTAAACACACACTGTTCCCTACCAATTACTCCCTCAATTCCTCTCCTAATTCTTTCAATTAAAAACCACCCATAAACCATCTAAACTACATTCAACAGATTCCTCTAAAACTACCACACTCACATTTGTCCCCTTTTCCCTTGTAAAGCAGAACTATACAGGCACTCCTCCAGTCCTCTAGCACTCTACCCTCCCTAAGACACACATTAAACAACCTCACTAGCCAGTCCACTATTGCTGTACCTCCCTTCTTCAGACACTCTACATTACACCCATCTAACCCAGGTGCATTATCTCTCACAATTTTCAAAACTACTTGCACTGCTCAACTTTTCTCCAATTTCTTCTCCCATCATCATAATTTTCTTAGTGCCTCCCATTGCTACCACCAATCCCTCCCTATCTTCTCCGCATTCAACAGCTTAAGTACTCTCCCCATCTTCCCCTTACTGCCTCCTCTTCCACTGACATCTGTCCATCAGCACCTTTCACTTTCTTCTTTTCTAATTGACTCACCTCCCCTTCCTCTCTCAACTTCCCAAACATCTTTTTATCAATTTAAAAAATTTGTCATACTCCCCCCCTTTAACATCTGCCCTATTTTTTGCCTCCTTCATCTTGTGTTTTGGTTCTGTTCTTTTCTCTTTGTAACTCTCATGTTTCTCTCATCCTACTTTGCAACCAATCTCTGAATGCTTTTTCTTCTCGTACTGCCTTCTTCATTTCATCATCACTAACTACCCATCCTTGTTCCACACACCATCTTTGCATACCTCATACATCTTCCACTAACACCTGTCCATCAGCACCTTTTACTTTTTCTTTTCTACTTGAGTCACTTCCTCTTTCTCTCTTCCTTCCCAAACATCTTTTAATTACTTTCAAATTTTCTTTCGTATCCCTACCCCATTTTACATCTGCTCTCCTTTTTGCCACTTTTAACTTATGTTTTGCTTCTCTTTTCTCTTTGTACCTCTCATACATTTCTCTCATCCTACTATGTACTCAGTCCCTGAATGCTTGCTTCTTTTCTACTACCTTGTTCACTTTATAATCCCATCACTCACTACCCTTCCTTCTATTCCCTTCCATCCTCCTTGCATCGTCTTTGCACATTTTGTCACTCCTTCCTTGAAACACCCACATACCTCTTCCACTCCTACCTCTGCTCTATTCTTTACCACAACCTACCAAAAATTGCTATCTTCCACTCTCAACTTACCTACCACCAAAAAAATTATCTAATATTCTCCCATTCTCTCCTCTAAGAAATGGACATCCAAAAACTCTTCCTACTCTTCTCCTGGATATCACTACATAGTCCATTAATACCTTATCAACTACTCTTCCATCCACCACCATCTCTCATGTGTACTTATGCTGGACTTTTTTCCTAAACATTGTGTTAGTTATCATTAATTAGTTATCAACACTAAACACATCTCCAACTCTCCACCATGATTTTTACCTGGTACTCCAAACTTCCCAACCACTCCATCTATTGGTTCACCCCCTACTCTAGCATTGAGATCTCCCAATACCACTACATTGACATTTCTCCTAAAATTCTCTATGCACTCTTTTAAATCTATCCAAAAAACCTCCCTTTCCTCTACACTCTTCTAACTACCAGGCCCATATGCACTTACAAAGACCTACATCTCCCTTCCCAGTTTCACTTTCATCCACACCAACCTTGCAGAAATCTACTCCACCACACGCTTACCTATCTATTCACTTACCAGTAGAGCCACCCCTTCACTCCCTTGTCTTCTCCTCACTCCCAACACACCCCCACTACACTCTCAAACTCAAAATCATCCCTCCCTTTCAACTTAGTTTCACTTAATGCCAACATATTCATCTTCTTTCTCACATACTATCTCTTCCCTTTAACTCTTATCTGTACCACACCCACATTTAGACCCCAAACCTTAGGGTTCAGCTTGGAAAACTCACAGATCCTCTAATGCCTTGACTTGTAAGAATATACAAGAGTTACAGTGAGCAGGATGCCTAGTCCCATCATTCTGTCCTGTTGTAACCACCTTTTAAGACCCAAGTGGGAAAACTTGCCAGCAGCATTTTTCCCCTCTACCAGAGATAAATTTGTTTATTCACAGGATGGACACCTGCACCCAGAAACCAAATTCCTCCCCATAAAATACCACATGAAAATGACAGAAACAAAACTTTATGCCACAACCCTGAACACACACTAATAACACTACATCTCATAAGCACCACCAACAGAAAGCAAAAAAATTGCACATACATCACTAAACTAGCTCTTCAAGAGACCACCAATCTCAACTACAACTCCCAGACTTAACCCCATAAGTTAGAAAAAGAAGAAAAAAAAATCTATATCAGGTAAGAGCCATAATGGTATGATTGTGTTCAAGACACCATCCATCATTGAAACAGTTGAAACACAAAATTGTCTGAGCAATGCACTCGTACAACTTCTAGGTGGCAACATTGTTATCTAGTGTATCCAAAGCACTGGCAGCTGAAATTCACCACTAGTGTTGAAATATTGACCTTTGAACCAGTTCTGGTTTTCTCAATTCTATACACTTTTAATACTTTTGGTTGACTCTCTGTTCTTTTCATTATTTCTTCTTCCATGTGGTATTGCATTGGTGGGACTCGGAACACTTCCATACTAGTGAATGAATATACTACATGGTGTTGTTCGAACTGGGGTGCCTCCCTGGGTTGTTTGGGTTTTTCACTTTGTCATACTAAATGCTTGATTCTAGTTTTATTGTTAGGGTACCTCTATATTTGTCTTCAAATTCACCATATGCACTTCTAGGGCATTTCTTTATTATTGATTTATTGTTGGTAGATTTTACCACAAAAAATCTTGAATATTCCAATTTTGTGTCCACTTCATTTTGGTGCAAGTCTAACCAATGTTTAGTGAGGCTTGGTATGCTTGGAAATGATATCTCTTAGTGAGATAGGAGTTTAGTTGTTAACTGTGTTGCCCGGATCTGTTGATAATGTCCATGGAGGCAATTATTACCCACTGTTCAAAGGATGGGTAACTGACCTAGTGTTGCCAATGTAGACTGTCCTAAAGTTTAGGGAAAAAATCTCTGCTTCATTCCCTGGTTAGTGTTGTAGGGCAAGGCTGGATTGATAGAGGGTTTTTGGTTTTGGGAGGGTTTTTGCTCCCAAAAAAGGTTGTAGAAGAGAAGAAGCAAGCTTTTACAGATTAGTTACAAAATAGGACGAGGGAGTCATATGAGAGGTACAAAGAAAAGAAGTAAAGCACAAGATAAAGGAGGCAAACAGGAGAGCAGATGTGAAATGGGGTAAGAGTATGACAGAAAATTTTTAAAGTATTAAAAAGATGTTTTGGAAATTAAGAGAGGAAGAGGAGGCGAATCAAGTAGAGAAGAAAAGGTAAAAGGTGCAGATGGAGATGATAATGGATGAGAAAGCAGTAAGAGCAAGATGGGCAGAGTATTCTAGGGAGTTGCTAAATGTGGAGGAGGATAGGGAGGGAAAGGTAGTTGCAGTGGGAAGTGCTAAGAAAATGACCGTGATGAGTGAGGAAAATGAAGGAAAAATAAGGAAGGATGAAGTGAAGGCAGTTTGTTAAGATGATGAGAGCAAGTAAGGCACCTGGTCTGGATAGATGACATGCAGAATGTCTGAAAAAGGGAGGTACAGCGGTGGTGGACTAGCTGGTGAGGTTGTTTTATTATTGTTTGAGACAGGGTAGAGTGCCAGAGGACTGGAGGAGTGCCTGTATAGTTCCACTTCACAAGGGAAAAGGGGACAAGTGTGAGTGTAGTAGTTTCAGAGGGATTAGCTTGTTAAGTGTAGTTGGGAAGGCTTATGGGAGGATCTTGATTGAGAGGATTAGGAGAGGAACAGAGGGAGTAATTGGTGAGGAACAGTGGATTAATGACAGGTACAGGTTGCATAGATCAGATTTTTGTGGTTAAGACAGATATGTGAGAAAGCTATAGGAAAAGGTAAGGATGTTTTTTGGGCTTTTATGGATCTGGAAAAGGCTTATGACAGGGTAGACAAGAAGGCACTGTGGGAGGTTTTGCAGATGTACAGGATAGGAGGAAAGCTTTTAGAAGCAGTCAAGAGTTTTTATGGGTATAGTAGAGCGAGTGTCAGGATTAGAAAAGGAGAGAGCAAGTGGTTCGAGATAAAGGTGGGACTTCGTCAGGTATGTGTTATGTCGCCCTGGCTGTTCAACTTATTCATGGATGGGGTGGTGCGAGAGGTAAATGCAAGGGTGGTGGGTCAGGGACTGGAGATGGTTAAAGAAAATGGAGAAAAGTGGGAGGTGAACCAGATGTTGTTTGCAGACGACACTGCGCTTGTAGCAGGAACAGAGGAGGGTTTGAGGAAGTTAGTGACAGTTTGGAAGAGTGTGTGAAAGAAGGAAGTTGAAGATAAATGTGGGTAAACATAAGGTGATGAGATGTACAAGGGGTGAAAGTGGCAACAGACTGGAAGTGAGCATTAAGGGTGAGAGACTGGAGGAAGTGGATAGTTTTAGATACTTGGGTGCGAATGTGGCAGGAAAGGGAGGAGTGGGGGTGGAGGTAGAATGTAGATTGAGAGAAGCGAGTAAGTGCCCTGGTGGATTAAAAAGTGTAATGAGAAATAGATATTTGGGAATGGATGCTAGGGGGAGGTTGTATGAAGGAGTGATTGTGCCAACAGCACTGTATGGGGCAGAAACATGGAACATAAGAGAGGAAGAAAGAGTTTGAAAGTGTTTGAGATTAGGTGTTTGAGAAGTATGACAGGGGTTACTAGGCTGGATAGAGTGAGAAATGAGGAGGTGAGGAGGAAAACGAGGATGGTATGGGAATTGGGAGATAGGGTTGATGAGTGTTGGGATGGTTTGGACACATGGAAAGAATGAGTCAAGAAAGACTAGTAAAGGAGGTCAGGAAGGCAGAAGTGTAGGAAGTGAACATGAGGGGTCGACCTAGGATGAGATGGATAGATGGGGTAAAAGGGGCTTTAGGGAAGAGGGGAATGTCTGTGGAAGAAGGATGGGAGAGGACAAAAGGTAGGGGTGAATGGAGAATGGTTGTATATGGATGAGGTTGTGATGTATGAGGTGGAGTGGGTGGGTGTTGGGGGTAAGGTAGTACGTGCGAAAAAAAATTGATGCAACCCGAAGGGATTTCTCCCCGTCTTCTCCTTTTCTGCATGGGGGGATGGAGAGGGGGGTCACTGATTTTATGAAGCGGCCTTACTGTGGATGTGCTGTGTCTTGCAACACTGCTTCTGACCCAGGGCAGTGGACAAGATGCAGGGATGACCCATCATCCAGGAGGTGCCAAGATAAGAGGGAGGGTAGAGGGTGGAGGGGAGTGGAGTGTATTAGGGATAGAATGGGTGGGAATGGTCTTTATGCATTTGTTTTTTGGCTACCTCCCTTGTAAAGGGGAAAAAGCCTTTGGTATATGTATGTATTAGCCTCATCATATTACTATTACTATTATCAGAGGGAGGATTAAGGAAGTTAGTGACAGAGTTTGGGAAGGTATGTGAATGAAGTTGGAGATGTGGGTAAAAGGTGATGAGATGTACAAGGGGAGAATGTGGCAGCAAATTAGAAGCAAGTATTAAGGGAGAGAGATTGGAAATGGTTAGCTTTAGATACTTCAGTGCAAATGTGGCAGGAAAAGGAGGTGTGGAGGTGGAGGCAGAATGTAGATTGAGAAGCAAGTAAATGCCTTGGGGGATTAAAAAGTGTAATGAGAAATAGACATTTGGGAATGGATGCTAAGACGAGATTGTATGAAGGAGTGATTGTGCCAACTGCACTTTATGGGGTAGAAACATGGAACATGAGAAGAAGAGAGTAATTTGAATGTGTTTGAGATGAAATGCCTCAGAAGTATGGTAGGGGTTACTAGGTTAGACAGAGTGAGAAATGAGGTGGAGGAGAGCAGGGGTGGAAAGGGAGTTGGGAGATAGGATTGATTAAAGAGTATTGGGATGGTTTGGACACATGGAAAGAATGAGTGAGGAAAGATTAGTAAAAGAGGTGTGGAAGGCAAAGGTGCAAGGAGTGAACATGTGGGGGCAACCAAGAATGAGATGGATGGATGGGGTAAAAGGGGCATTGGGAAAGAGGAGAATGTCTGTTGAGGAAGGAAGGGAGAAGACAGAAGATAGGGTTGAGTAGAGAATGGTTGTGTATGGATGATGCTGTGATGCATGGGAGTGGGTGGGGGATGGGGGGTACGGGAGTATGTATTTACCTAGTTGTATTATACGGGAAGGGAACTATGTTCGTGGTGACCCGTCTTTGTATCTTTCAGCATCAAGTTTTTTCTTAAAATCTTGAACAGTATTCACACATACTGTTTCTTTGTCTAAGTTATTCCAGATATCCAGCACTATGTGTGGAAAGCTTTTTTTTTTTCAGATCTCTTCTATAGTTATCCTTTTTGAGTTTCTTTTCATGACCTCTTGTTTTTCCATTGTCATTCTTTAGTAAATCATTCCTATCAAGTATTTCCATTCCTTTCATGATTCTATAGTCAGTAGATTCACCTCTTTCTCTTCTCCGCTCCAGTGTTGGTAGTTCCAATTTGGATAATTTTTGTTCATATGTTAATTTTGAAAGAGCTGGTGCCAACTTTGTCATTGCTCTCTGTATTCTTTCTAATTTCCTTATATTCTTTTTAGTACTGGGTGTCCATAGTGTTGCTGCATATTCCAGTTTTGGTCTAATCAATGTAACTAATATTTTTGTAATCATTTCCTCATCCAAATAGTCAAATGCCACTTTCATTGACCTTTAGATTGAAGGTTTTTTGAATATTTTGATACAGCCCAAAGGGATTTCTCCCATATTCTCTTTTTCTACACGAGGGGATGGACGGGGATCGCTGATTAAACAAAGCAGCATTGCTGTGGATGTTCTGTGCCTTGCTGCATTGCTTTGACCCAGGGCAGCGGGTGAGACCTGTCACCCAGGAGCCAAGATAAGAGGGAGGGAGGGGGTGAATGGGAGTGGAGTATGCGGGGATAGAATGGGTGGGAATGGATTTTATGCCTTTGTTTTATGGTTACCTCCCTTGAAATGGGGAAAAAGCCGTTGGTACAAGTATGTATTACTATTATCATTATCACCATGCAAAGCCACTCCTTTCCTCCCCCACCACCGCCACCTCA
Source organism: Oratosquilla oratoria (assembly GCF_046742065.1). Classification (NCBI taxonomy): domain Eukaryota; kingdom Metazoa; phylum Arthropoda; class Malacostraca; order Stomatopoda; family Squillidae; genus Oratosquilla; species Oratosquilla oratoria. The sequence continues at coordinate 269,760 of NC_134780.1, read as the reverse complement.
CTCCCAACACTCTTCCCACCACATTCTCACACTCAAAAATAACCCATCCCTTTCAACTTAATTTCACTTAATGCGAGCACAACCGTCTTCCTTCACACAAACATGCTAACAACCTTTTACCTTTTACTCTCATATGTGCCTCAATTATGCATATTTAATGACCCATATTTTAGGGTTCTGGTTGTTCTTTTCCCAGACCCTTTTATGCATTGACTTCTCATAAGATGAGCATATAGAAAGCAGGGTCCCTAGTTCCATCATTCCATACCATTTTGTTGCCTTTTACAATTCTCATGGAAATCATGTTGGCAGAATTCTTTCCTCCCCCTACTATAGTGGAGAGATGCTGTTGGAGATGCATTTAGAAAGGGAGTTGTTGATAGCAAACACAGCGTTTAACACAAGAGCTAAGCATAAGTATACATGATAGAGGACAGTGGACAGAAGGGTGGTTGATAGGGCAATAATGGATTACGTAGTGGTATCCAAAGGAAGGATAGGAAGAGTTCTAGATGTTCATGTTTTCAGGAGAGATAAATTGGTAGTGTCAGGCATTTTTTGGTAGAAGGAAAATCGAGAATTGAGGGAAAGTGGAGAAGGAGAAGTGATGAGAGTTGAAAAATTGAATGAGAAGGAAAAGGAGATGGAATAACAGAAGTTGACAGAGGTGAGAGGGGTATGGGAGGTGGTGAGGGTGTGAGGGGTGGTAGGTGTAACAGAATAATGTATATGTTTTGAGGAAATGACAAATTGTGCAAAGATAGTATGTGGGACAAGGATGATGGGAGGGAATAGAAGGTTAGTGAATGGTGGAATAAAGAGGTGAAGGTGGTAGTAGAGAAGAAGCGAGCATGATGACAGGTTGCAAGGTGTGACTTGGGAAGCATATGAGATATACAAGAATCAAATTGTAAGTTGAAGGTGGCAAAGAGATGTAAAATGGGGGAGGAATATGGCAATTTTGATGAAAAAATTATAAATAAATAAAATCAAATAAATATGTCAATCAATCCTTGGTCTCTCTCAAAGAAGACTCACAGCCTTCAGGACACTGGCAACAACCTCCAGTTAGGACCATTAATCACTTAAAGAGATATTGTGTTGTTTTCTGTGTATCATTAGTGCAAGGCATAATAGTACGAGGTGTTCTGGGTCTTCCGTCTCGTGGTCCTATCTACGACAGTTTGAATCTGTGGCTAGGCCTATTCTGTGTGAGTATTGTATTACTGATGGATAGTGTCCTAAAGTTAGTCATGTTAGTGTGATTCCTGTCTGGCGTGAGAGAATTTCTCTGTGGGACTTATATTGGAGTTTGGTGGTCTTTATTGATGGGCTTGATTAGCTACATGGGTGTATTTACCTAATATTTACCTAGTTGTATTTTGCAGGAAGGGGAGCTATGCTTAAGGTGTCCTACCTTAGTATCTCGCAGTGTCTAGTTTGCTCTTAAACTCATGAATGGTTTTTGCGCACACTATTTCATTGTCCAGTTTGTTCCATGTGTCCACCACTCTATATGGAAAACTCCTTTCTTCAGATCTCTTCTGTAGCTACGTTTTTTTTATTTTCTTTCCATGTCCTCTTGTGCTTCTCTTGTCCCAGTTTAACAAGTCCACTCTATTGAGTATTTCTGTGCCCTTCATGATTCTGTAGATGGTCAAGTCACCTCTCTCTCTTCTTTGCTCCAGAGTCAGTAACTCCAGTTTAGCCAATCTCTCCTCATATGACAAGTTTACAAGTGCAGGTGCCATTTTTGTTGCTGCTCTCTGGATTCTTTCTATTTTCTTTATATTCTTTTTGGTACTGGGTGACCACAATGTCGCCACATATTCTAGTCTAGGCCTTATCAGTGTGACCAATATTTTTTTAATCATTTCTTTGTCCAAATATGTAAATGCCACTTTTATTGATCTTAGCAAGTTGTAGGATTCTCCGACAATTTTGTTTATCTGTTTGTCATAGGACAAGTCATTTGAGATAATTACACCCAAATCTTTTTTGGATCTCTCCTTCTTTACCTCCTTGGTTCCAATTTCATATTGTCCTGATATTCTATTTTTGCTTTTTCCAAACTCCATTATGCTACACTTGTTAATATGCAAGTCCACCTCCCATTTCTGACTCCAGTTCCATACCTTATTCAGGTCTTCCTGCAGTGATTTGCAATCCTTTTCAGTTTTTACTTTCCTTAACAGTTTGGTGTCATCTGCAAAGAAGCTCATGTAACATTTCACATCATCCATGTCATTCACATAAATAGCAAACATTATTGGAGCCAATACAGATCCTTGCAGTACTCCACTGATCACCTCTTTCCAACCTGAATATTTTTCTCTGAGCACTACTCTCATCTTTCTACCAATCAGGAAGTCCTCCATCCATTTTAGTAGGTTCCCTTGTATCCCTCCTATATGTTCCATTTTTTTTTTTTTTTTAATAATTTTTGTGTGGTACTTTGTCAAAAGCTTTTTGTAAGTCCAGGAAGGCACAATCAGCCCATTCATTCCTTTCTTGCACTATGTCTATTAATCTTGAGTAGAAACATATTAAGTTTGTGGTACATGATCTTCCTTGTCTGAACCCAAATTGTCTTGGGTTTATTATATTGTTGTCTTCCAGGTGTTTTACCCATCTATTCTTGATGATTTTCTCACAAATTTTGGCTATAGTGCTTGTTAGTGAGACTGGCCTGTAGTTAGTTGGTTCTTCCTTGTTTCCTCCTTTATATATTGGTACAATGTTAGCATTTTTCCAGTCTTTTGGTATTTTTCCTTCTTTAAGTGAGCAACTTATTATGTTATGTATTTTGTCCATTAGTTCTTCTTTGCATTCTTTTAGAATCCAATTTGCAATTCCATCCGGGCCATGTGATTTCCTGACGTCAAGGTTTGATAATGTTATTGTTATCTCACTCATGGGGGGAGATCGCCTTTCATTAACTTTGTCCCAATATTGTGCTTTCTCTCTAGTGAAGACAGATTTGAAGTGATTATTCATGACTTCAGCCATTTCTAATTCCTCTATGTATTATATACTCCCTTGGCATAGTTTTACCATTTCCTGTTTGTTTTTAAGTTTACCATTCATGTATCGATAGAATAGCTTGGGTTGCTCTTTGCATTTATCTATAATATCCTTTTCATGGTTCCTTTTTTCCCTCTCTTCTCACTTAAACATGCTCATTTCTATAGTTTATATAAACTTGCCATTTTCCAGGTTTTATATCTTTTCTCCATCTTTCCCAAGCTCTGTCCCTTCTATCTTTTGTCTCACTGCATCTTTTGTTGAACCAGCATTTAATGTATGCTCTCTCTAGCTTCTGTCTTGGTATGTGCCTATTCACCCCTTCATTGTAATTATCCATCAAGATATCCCATTTTTCTTCCACTTTTGTCTCTTCCATGTAATTTTTCCCAGTTTGCATTCTGGAAGAATTTCTTTAGTTTTGCAAAGTCCGTTTTCTTGTACATCAATCTCCCTTTCCTATACTTTTCATTTCTCTCCATGTATATTTCTTCCTTAAGTTCAGTCTCAATGAGTATATGGTCACTCCTTCCAATTAGTGTCTTGTATTAGATTTTATCCACAATTTCAGGTTCTGTTGTAAATATTAAATTTAGTTTCAATGGCTCCTCGTTATTTCTGTATCTGGGGTTTTCACTGACCCACTGAGTCATTGTATATTCCATGGTCATTCCAGTAGTACATTACCCCGCAAGTCTTCCTCTCCCTGTCATGTTCTCCCAACAAATTTCTTTACAATTCAAGTCCCCCATAATTACCAGATTACCCCCACCCATTAGTATCTCATTTAATGATTGCCTTGCATCTTCTGGCATTTTCATATGCTCGTTCTCTTTCCAAGCGTTCATTTTTGGGGGCACATAAGTCACCACAAACTTTCTACTTATCATGTTCTTGTCTTTGACTTTTATCATGACCAGTTTTACATTACCTCTGCCCTCCTCAATTTTTGTCACATTCAAGTTTTTCTTGGCCAAGAATATGATTCCTCCTCCCTGTTTCTTGTCTCTGTTTTTAATCCAGTAACTGTATAGTCCATGCCCAACATCGATGGATGGTATTTCACCCCTTAGTTTAGTCTCCACAATTCCCATTGTGTCTGGTTTTTCTTCTAGCAGGTAATCATTAAGTTCATTCGGTCCTGAAATTAATCCGTCAATGTTGGTATAGGCCACTTTCAATTTTCCTCTTTCTCCATTTTTATCTTATTTTTATTTATTTTCTGTCTTTGGTTCGCCCATTCTGATGTACCATTTCCTCAGTCTCATGTCGATTACTCTCCAATAGAATTCCTTGCATTCAGTCTCTGTTCTCTTCCCGTTTTTTTTCCTTTGCTTCATCTCTTAGTGTCTTTTCTTTATCTAATTCCTCAATACTCATTTCTCTTTTTATCAATATCTAATTGTACTTTTCACTCCTCGCCAAGTTACCTACTTTTTCAAATATGTCTTCTACTACCATTTGTGATCTTAGTTTTATCTTTAGGGCCGATTTCTATCCTTAGAATAGTGACCAATCCTATATGCATCGTCTACGTCTTTCTCTGCATCTTGGGCTCCATCCTGAATTTCTTTTAGGATTGCTATTGCTGTCTCTTTTTCTTCTTTCTCATGTACCTCACCAGACCATGTTTTTCTTTCAGTCCATATACAACAATACATTTTTTCCTATCCACTGTGTGTGTGGATGTTTTGAGTGGTAGGTTGTGGTATATGTTTGAGTAGTATGCTGCCGGTGTAGTTTTTTGTTGCATTCTGTTAGTGGTGATTGTGAGATGTAATGCAACGAGTGTGTGTTCTTCAAGGTTTTCGCAGTTCATTGCATTCCCATCTTTTTCATATTCTATTGAAAGGATTTTAGTTTCTATACAGGTGTTCTATAGGGGTGGTTTTGGTGTCTCCAGTTATCTCTGTGCTCCATTCTGTAGTTTGTAAATTGTTTATGTTTGATTTGCTGCTCTTTGCAGAATGCCATGGCATGTATATTGTGTTGTTATTGGCATGTGTATGTATAATGCAGTCTTCCATAATGTGTTTGTAGTATGGGGTGAAATGTTACATTCTCGACAATTACCTGCGATGTGGTCATCTAGCCGCCTCTGATAACTTAGGTTAGTGACCTATAACAGGGCTGGCTCACTATTGCCTCAGAGTCTACCTGCCCTTTAGATGTTTTTCTTTTTCCTCCATCTGGGTATCCAACATACCCTCCTCATTGTGAGGTGACCAGTGGGAGGGTACCAGTTTATCTGCTGACTGTCTGACCATGTGGCAGGTAGTACTGGTTTACATAGTACCAGTACTATACAGGAAAACTAAATGGCCAAACCCTTCCCCTTGGAAAGACCTCTAAATTTCTAGGCCTCATACTTCATACCAGTCATGGTAAAAGCCGACAAGAGCCGTCAACAGCCAACAAGGGCCAACAACAGGCCCAAAAATGCCGACAAATGACTGTATTGCTAATAGAATAACTTGTTTTCAATTCTTTGTATTATATTTTATTGCTGTACAAAGATTGGGCACATTTGAATGAACAGATCTTGTAATATATCAAGTTTAGTTTGCTGACAACACACTGGACTTGTCAGCCACCACCTTAGCTGGGTCCCACTAATTACCGGCCAAAACAGACCATAACTGACCAAACCCGACCACAGACGTTTTTGCTCAAATACACAATTTCATGTAAAGAATTAGCATATGGTTGCATTATTTGAACTATTTTCTTTAAAATGAGTGATCTACATGTAATTTGATCAAAGAGAAGCTATGTTTTTAGCTTCTGCAAAATTACCGACCACAGCTACGAATACTGTCCAGCCCGCCATCTATGATCACTGGTGGTATGGATCAATCTACACTCTGTTAAGTTTCTTACTATTATGTTATTAGTGTAATAGATTGCATATAGTTGAATTATTTGAATTATTTTCTATAAAATGTGTGATTTTCATGGAATTTTATCAATTCTCAGCCCATAAACCAAAGATCTGACCATCACCAACCACACACGTGATCCACACATATGTGTCATGGCACTCGCCGTGAGCAAACTTGTTATCTTGCAGACTTCACATATTTCCTTATTGCAAAACACAGAGTAAGACAACAGGATGTCACCACACAAAGATGCCTAATGTCACCAAACATACCCATTTGAACACCCTTCTTATACCTACCCCAATTACATTACCCATAAACTAATACATACATACCATGTTTAACCACACCCACCAACCATACAACCCCTATAATATAGAACTAACACCAATGCCTAGAATTGTGAACTAACACATGTCCCATATGACAACCCACTAACCCCCCTTTATTATCGGACGGCCATGCCAGTGATACACCAGAGCTGGCCAGGTCAAGAGTCTGCTAGACAGGAGAGCTGGTCAGGTCACAAGCCTGCCAGACAGATCTGCCCAGGCTGTGCACCTGGCAGAGGGCAGTGTCAAGATGAAAGCTCGGCACTTAACCCCTTCCATACGGTGCCGCACACGTAGGCGTCATGGACTTAGATCTCAGTGGCAGCAGCCAATGCCAGCCGTACGACGTGTCGTAATAATACTCGCATCATAAAATATAGTCACCGCTTATATCAATCGTTCTCTCTTTCACCCGCGAATTTTGAATACCACAGAGAATGGGATTCAGGGCACATTTGAGAGAATGTAAAAACACAGGGGCGACTACAATAAATATAATCAAGACGCCGATATGGCAGCCTCGCGAATACACTCGCTCCCCATGACGCCTACATGTGCGGCACCGTATGGAAGGGGTTAAGAGTATTTTGGCCAAAGGGCCTATTTATAATCTTTCCTTCCAAACCCAGATCATATTGTTAATAAAGACAAGAAAGTCTGGCAGAGACTTTATCTTGCCCACACTAGGCCCCCCTTCTGAAACTGCCCAAAGCAGTTATACCTGGAACAAAGAAAAGAGGCAATCTATTGGCCATTTATAGAATCATGAAAGGCATGGATGTCCTTGTCAAAGAAGACTTATTAGAGTGGGATAAAAGAAAAACAAGTGGACATGAAATAAACTTGAAAAGGATAGTCATAGAAGAGATCTGGAAAAAAAAAAAATCCACACAGTGGTGGATGTCTGGAACAAATTGGATGAAAGAATGGTGTGTGCAAACACCATACAAGAATTTAAGAACAAACTAGATGTTGCAAGATACAAAGACTGGTCACCATGAGCATAGCTCCCCTTCCCGTAAAATACAACTAGGTAAATACACACAGTGGATAAAAAGTGCATTGTAGTTTATGGTATTAAAGAAAAAATAATATATACAAATACCAAAGAGGGAAAAGAGAAAAATTGCAGAGCAAATTCTGAAAGAGGTTCAAGAAGAGGGACAAGAACTGGACAAAGATATTGAGGAACTGCATAGAATGAGACAATACTCAAGAGAAAAACAATATATGCCACCAAAAAACAAACTAAGGACTCAATGATGGCTTAAGAGAGCAAAGCTAGCAAAGTGAAAACTATAAAAATGTATGGATAAAACAGGAAATGAGCAATGAGGAAATAGAGAAAAGGCACTTAGAAATGAAGCAAATGAAAAACACAAGAAAAGAACAATTTATTTTTATTCTTATTTTTATTTATCTTTTTTTTTTTTTGAGAGAGAGAGAAAGTACTGGACCTGAGGCTAAAAAAAATAAATAAATAAAAATAATAACATATACATAGACAGCATGATTTCAGGACTAAACAAATTAAATGACTATCTGTTAATAGTGAAACCAGACATAATGGGAATTGTGGAGACAAAATTAAAAGGTCCACTACCATCAAATACTGTAGGACAAGGTCTATACAACATTGGGCAAAAAATAGAATGAAAAAACAGGGTCATGTTTTTTACTAAAAAAAAAGGTTTAAATGTGACAAACAGAATAATGTGGAACTGATTAAAGTTGAAAACAAATATGAAAAGTAGAAAATTTATAGTAATATAAGTGCCCCCCAAAACACAGGCTTGGACTGACAGTGATATTCCACAATACTGGAAGACACAAAGAATGCATTGAGTTATTAAATGAAGGAGGAAACATAGTAATTATGGGTGACTTTAACTCAAAGGAAATGTGCTGGGAAGAAATGACAGTAAAAGGTGGAGAGGAACTTTGGGGAAATATTCTACTGGATATGACCATTGAATACACAATGATTCAATGGGTAAAGGATAATACCAGATATAGAAACAATGAAGAACCATCAAGACTAGAATTAATATTCACATCAGAGCCTGAAATCATGGATAAAATGGAATACAAGACACCAATTAGGAAGAGTGACCACATACTAATAGAATTCGAACTAAAAGAACAAATTGATGTTAGAAGAAATGAGAAACATAGAAAAGGAAGACTAGTGTATAACAAAACGGACTTAAAAAAATCCTAGAAAAAATGCTACCTGGACAAATTTTTCAAATGAAGAAACAAAGAATAAACCCCTACATACTCCACTCCCCTCCACCCTCCTCCCTCCCTCTCATCTTGGCACCTCCTGGATGATGGGTCACCTCTGCATCCTGTCCACTGCCCTGGGTCAGAAGCGTCACAAGACACAGCACATCCACAGCAAGGCCGTTTCATAAAATCGGTGACCCCCCCCCCCCTCTCCATCCCCTCATGCAGTAAAGGAGAAGACATGGAGAAATCCCTTTGGGCTGCATCACATTCTTTCTCATACATACTTCCTCACCCCTTATCCCCCATCCACTCCCCTTCAGGCATCACAGCATCATCCATACACAACCATTCTCCATTCACCCCTGTCTTCTGTCTTCTCCCATCCTTACTCAACAGACATTCCTCTCTTTTGTAATGCCACTTTTACCCCATCCATCCATCTCATCCTATGACACCCCCTCATATTCACTCCTTCCACCTCTGCCTTCCACACTTCTTTTACTAATCTTTCTTCACTCATTCTTTCCATGTGTCCAAACCATCCTAATATTCTTTCATCAACCCTATCTCCCAGCTCCCTTTCCACCCCTGCTCTCCTCACCTCATTTCTCACTCTATCATACTTCTCAGACTTTTCATCTCAAACACATTCAAAATCCTCTCTTCCTCTCTTATGTTCCATGTTTCTGCTCCGTACAGTGCTGTCAGCACAATCACTCCTTTATATAACCTCCTCTTGGCATCCATTCTCAGATGTCTATTTCTCATTACACTTTTTAATCCACCATGACATTTACTCGCTTCTCTCAAACTACATTCTACCTCCACCTCCACTTCTCCCTTTCCTGCCACATTCACACCCAAGTATCTAAAACTATCCACTTCCTCTAGTCTTTCTCCCTTAATGCTCACTTCTAGTCTGCTGTCACTCTCTCCCTTGTACATCTCACCACCTTTTGCCCACATTTATCTTCAGCTTCCTTCTTTCACACACCTTCTCAAACTCTATCACTAACTTCCTCAATCCCTCCTCTGATCCTGCTACAAGCAGTGTCATCATCAAACAACAGCTGGCTTATTTCCCACTTTTCTCCATTTTCTTTAACCATCTCCAACCCCTGACACACCACCCTTGCATTCACCTCTTGCACCACCCAACCCATGTATAGATTGAGCAGCCATGGCAACATAACATCCCTGACGACATCCTACCTTTACCTCAAATCATTCACTCTCTCCATTTCTCATCCTAACACAAGCTCTACTACTATCATAAAAACTCTTGATTGCACTTAACAGCCTTCCTAGGCTATCCCATATATCTGCAATACCTCCTACAGTGCCTTCCTATCTACCCTGTCATAAGCCTTTTCCAAATCCATAAAAAAAAAAAATCATTACCTTTTCCTTTAGCTTTCTCACATATCTGTCTTACCACAAAAATCTGATCTACCTGTCCTAAAAACCAAATTGTTCCTCACCAATTACCGTACTCCCTCTGTTCCTCTCCTAATCCTCTAAATCAAGACCCTCCCATAAGCCTTCCCATCTACACTCAACAAGCTGATCCCTCTGAAACTACTACATTCACACTTGTCCCCCTTTCCCTTGTAAAGTGGAACTACACAGGCACTCCTACAGTCTTCCGGCACTCTACCCTCTCTTAAACAAACATTAAATAACCTCACCAGCCAGTCCACCATAAATGTACCTCCTTTTTTCAGACATTCTGCATGGCATCCATCTAACCCAGGTGCCTTACCTGCTCTCACCATCTTAACAGCTGCTTTCACTTCATCTTTCCTATTTCTCCTCCATTTTCCTCACTCATCACTCATTTTCTTAGTGCTTCCCACTGCAACTACCTTTCCCTCCCTATCCTCCTTCACATTTAGCAACTCCCTAAAATACTCTGCCCACCTTCCTCTCACTGCCTTCTTTTCCATTATCATCTCTCCATCTGTACCTTTTACATTTTCCTCTGTACTTGATACACCTCTTCCTCAAAGGATTACAAAGGATTACAAAGGCGGAGCATACCGACAGGAGACCTTTTGGTCCATATCTAGGTCAGATGCGAAAAAAAATCATAATAATAAAGCAATAAATAAAAACTATAATAATGTAAATAACAAATAAAATACATAAATAAATGCATAGGTCTAGTTAGATAATAAACAGGTAAATAGTAAATAATAAATTAACATATAACTAATAATAAATGAAAATCAAACAGACAAATGATAACAAAACAAAAACAAATAATATAAAATAAATTATAATCCTTACAGCATATTGCTTAGGTGTTTATCTAAATGATTCTTAAAGCTTCAAACTGAACTACATTGCACTACCTGTGCAGGTAGTTTATTCCATTCATTAACTACACGGTTGGCAAAGTTGTTTCTACCAACTTCCAAATTGAATCTATTTCTGGACAGTTTGAGACCATTATTTCTTGTCTGATTCTCATTCAATGTGAAAATTTGGTCACTTTTGATGTTGTCAATTCCCTTTAAAATTTTAAAGACCTGTATCAAGTCACCTCTGAGTCTACGCTTTTTTAGGGAAAACAGATTCATATGTTTTAGTCGATTTTTGTATGATTTATTTTTGATATTTGGAATCAGTTTTGTGGCTCGCCATTGTACTTTTTCCAGTCTGTCAATGTCTTTAATAAGATTCGGTGACCATACGGAAACAGCATATTCCAAATGTGGACGAACTAACGACTTACATAGCTTGTTAATGAGTGATGGACTTTTGAAATCAAAAGATCGCGCAATCAGTCCCAGAATCTTATTTGCTTTCTCAGAGGCTGAAATACACTGCTTGGATGATTTGAGGTCGTTACTGATAATTACGCCGAGATCTTTTTCACTATCCACTTTTGTTAACGAATTTCCAAATAACTTTTACATACATACATACATATACCAAGGCTTTTTCCCCCTTCCAAGGGAGGTAGCCAAAAAGGGAAAGGCATAAAAACACTCCCACCCATTTCATCCCTAAATACACTCCACACCCCTCCCACCCTTCCTCTCATCTGAGCACCTCCTGGATGACGGGTCATCCCTGAACCCTGCCCACCGCCCTGGGTCAGAAGCAGTGTCGCAAGACACAGTACATCCACAGCAAGGCCGCTTCATTTAATCGGCGACCCCCCCTCTCCGTCCCCCTTTGCATATAAGGAGAGGACGGGGAGAAATCCCTTCGGGCTGCGTCAAAATTTACTCACACATACTACCCCACCCCCCACCCCCCGCCTATTCCTCCTCATGCAGTCACAACATCATCCATATACAACCATTCTCCACTCACCTCTGTCTTCCGTCCTCTCCCTTCCTTCCTCAACAGACATTCCCCTCTTCCCCAAAGCCCCCTTCACCCCATCCATCCACCTCATCCTAGGACGTCCCCTCATGTTCACTCCCTCCACATCTGCCTTCCATACCTCTTTTACTAGTCTTTCTTCACTCATTCTTTCCATGTGTCCAAACCATCCTAATATTCTTTCATCAACCCTCTCTCCCAAATCCTTTTTCACCCCTGTTCTCCTCCTCACCTCCTCATTTCTCACTCTATCTAGCCTAGTAACCCCCACCATACTTCTCAGACACCTCATCTCAAACACATTCAAACTCCTTCTCTCTTCTTCTCTTATGTTCCACGTTTCTGCCCCATACAGTGCTGTTGGCACAATCACTCCTTCATACAGTCTCCTCTTCGCATCCATTCCCAAATGTCTATTTCTCATTACACTCTTTAAACCACCAAGGCATTTACTCGCTTCTCTCAATCTACATTTACCTCCACCTTCACTCCACCTTTTCCTGCTACACTTGCACCCAAGTATCTAAAACTATCCACTTCCTCCAGTCGCTCTCCCTTAATGTTCACTTCCAGTCTACTGCCACTTTCACCCCTTGTACATCTCATCACCTTACTTTTACCCACATTTATCTTTAGCTTTCTTCTATCACATACTCTCCCAAACTCTGCCACCAGCTTCCTCAATCCCTCCTCTGACCCTGCCACAAGCGCAGTGTCGTCCGCAAACAACAGCTGGCTCACCTCCCACTTTTCTCCATTTTCTTTAACCATCTCCAATCCCTGACTCACTACCCTAGCATTCACCTCTCGCACCACCCCATCCATGTATAAGTTGAACAGCCAGGGCGACATAACGCATCCTTGACGAAGTCCCACCTTTACTTCAAACCACTCACTCTCTCCATTTCCAATCCTAACACATGCTCTACTACTCACATAAAAACTCTTGACAGCTCCCAAAAGCTTTCCTCCTATCCCATAAATCTGCATAACCTCCCACAGTGCCTTTCTGTCTACCCTATCATAAGCCTTTTCCAGATCCATAAAAGCCCAAAAAACATCCTTCCCCTTTCCTATAGCTTTCTCACATATCTGTCTTACCACAAAGATCTGATCTACACAACCTCTACCCGTCCTAAATCCACACTGTTCCTCACCAATTACTCCTTCTGTTCCTCTCCTAATCCTTACTGTTATTTTTACCTATGTGCATTACCTTGCATTTACTTGTGTTAAATTTCATTAGCCACTTTTCAGACCATTGCTGTAATTTATCTAAATCTTCTTGAATATCTAATTGGTTAAAGTGATCATTTGCCATTCCGCACAGTTTTGTATCATCAGCAAATTTGGAAACAGTAGATTTTAGTCCATGGTCTATATCATTTATATATACTATGAATAGAAGTGGCCCAAGAACGGAACCCTGAGGAACTCCTCTTTTAATTTCTTTCCAAAACATCTTTTTATTACTTTCAAAATTTTCTGTCATACTCTTACCCCATTTCATAACTGCTCTCCTCTTTGCCCCCTTCTTATGCTTGACTTCCCTTCTCTTTACTTTGTACCTCTCATACGATTCCCTCATCTTAATTTGTAGCCAATCTATGAAGGCCTGCTTCTCTTCTACACCTTTGCTTCCTCATCCCACCATTCACTACATTTCTTTCTATTTCCTCCTGCCCTCCTTGTTCCACATACCATCTTTGCACACCTTATGACTCCCTCCTTGAACCATTCCCATTCCTCCTCCACTCCTAGTTCTACTCTATCCTTCACTCCCTCCCACTCCTCTTTCAGCTTCTTATACTTCTCCTTTTCTCTCTCACTTAAGTATTTCACTCTAAGTACGTCCCTACCTTTTGTCTTTTTCTTCTTTCTCCACCTATTTTCCACTCTCAATTTACCTTCCACCAAAACATGATCTGATATTCCCCCACTCTCTCCCCTTAGAACAAGTACATCCTTAACTCTTCCTACCATACTCCTGGTCACCACCATATAGTCCATTAACGCTCCATCTGCCACCCTTCCATCCACCACCCTTTCCCATGTGTACTTATGCTTGACTTTCTTCCTAAACACTATATTTGCTATCATCAAAGCTTTTGAGACATCTCTACCATCAATTCTCCACTACGGTTTTTACCTGGAACTCCATACTTCCCAATCACTCCGTCTATTGGTTCATTTCCTACCCTAGCATTAAGGTCTCCCAATACTACATTGACATTTCTCCCTAATCCCTCCATGCACTCATTTAAATCTATCCAAAAAGCCTCCCTTTCCTCTATGCTCTTCTCACTACCAGGCCCATACGCACTTACAAAAACCCACTTCTCCCCAGCTTCACCTTCATCCACATCAACCTTGAAGAAACCTCCTTCCACTCTACTACACGCTTACCTATCTCTTCACTTACTAGTATAGCCACCCCTTCTCTCCCTCGTCCCCTCTTCACTCCTGAGAACCTCCCAACTACACCCCCAAACTCACCCCTCCCTTTCAATTTAGTTTTGCTCAAAGCCAACACATCAATCTTTCTTCGCACAAACATATTGCCTATCTCTTCCCTTTCACTCTCATCTGTACCACATCCACGCACATTAAAAGACCCAAACCTTGGGGTACTGGTTGGAAAATTCCTAGACCCTCTTATGCTTTACTTTTTTTTTTTTTTAGGAATGTCCCCTGTGGGGCTACAGGTAGCAGGATTCCTAGTCTTAACCCCCGTCCCGTTTTTTTGTCGCCTTTTACAACTCAAGTGGGAAGACTTGGTGGTAGCATTCTTTTCCCTCTCCACAGGGTAGGCAAAAAAAAAGGAAATGAATATTCAGAGAAATGGTATAGGACAGTAACAAGGGGTTAGGGGACAGCATAACGGAAGGACAGTTGTAGTATAATAAAAGTGTCATTTCTCTATGAACAGTCTTCCTCTATCACAGACAAAATTATGTGTGGCTCTGATCCATAGGAGTGCCCCATATAGACCCTAAAGTATTAACTGCATGCTACTTTGCCACAATAACATGCAGCCAATACCCCAGACAGGTATATTTACATATATATATATACATATATGTGTGTGTGGTATATATATATGGTTGGAAAACTCCTAGACCCTCTTATGCCTTTACTTTTTTTAGGAATGTCCCCTGTGGGGCTACAGGGAGAAGGATGCCTAGTCCTAATCCCAGTCCCGTTTTTATCACCTCTTCAATTGAGGAAGTTAGTGACAGTGTATGAGAAGGTGTGTAAAAGAAGGAAGCTTAAGATAAATGTGGGCAAAAGTAAGGTGATGAGATGTACAAGGGGAGAGTGACAGCAGACTTGAAGTGAGCATTAAGGGTGAGAGAATGGAGGAAGTGGATAGTTTTAGATACTTGGGTGCAAATGTGACAGGAAAGTGAGGAGTGGGGGTGGAGGTAGATGGTAGATTGAGAGAAGCGAGTAAATGCCTTGGTGGATTATACAGTGTAATGAGAAAAAGACATCTGGGAATGGATGCTAAGAGGAGGTTGTATGAAGGAATGGTTGTGCCAACAGCACTGTATGGGGCAGAAACATGGAACATAAGAGAGGAAGAGAGGAGTTTAAATGTGTTTGAGATGAAATGTCTGAGAAGTATGATAGGAATTACTAGGCTAGATAGAGTGAGAAATGAGGAGGTGAGGAGGAGAACAGTGGTGGAAAGGGAGCTGGGAGATAGGGCTGATGAAAGAATATTAGGATGGTTTGGAAACATGGAAAGAATGAGTGAAGAAAGATTATCAAAAGAAGTGTGGAAGGCAAAGGTGGAAGGAGTGAATATGAGGAGGCGTCCTAGGATGAGATGGATCGATGGGGTGAAAGGGGCATTACAAAAGAGAGCAATGTCTGACGACGAAGGACGGGAGAAGACAGAAGATAGGGGTGAATGGAGAGGGGCTGTGTATAGATGATGCTGTGATGCATGAGGGGGTGTGGATGGGGGATGGGGGATGGGGGATGGGGGGTGAGGAAGTATGTAAGAGAAAAAATCTGATGCAGCCCGAAAGGAATTCTCCCCATCTTCTCCTTTTCTGCATGGGGGGATGCAGAGGGGGGGTCACCGAATTTATGAAGCGGCCTTGCTGTGGATGTGCTGTGTCTTGCTACACTGCTTCTGACCCAGGGCAGTGGACAGGATGCAGGGATAACCTGTCACCCAGGAGGTGCCAAGATAAGAGGGAGAGAGGAGTGGGGAAGGGAGTGGAATATATAGGAAATGGAATGGGTGCGAGTGGTTTCTAAGCCTTTTTCTTTTTGGCTACCCCCCATGTAGGGGGAAAAAGCCTTTGGTATATATATGTATGTATAAAATATTGTATTCCAAAAGATGCATTTTTACGATGTAGAAAAAATTGTACGCTAAAGTTTCAGCTTTGTGCGATAATAATACAAAAAAGAATTTTTATACTTTACTGAATATGTTAGGGTATGAGGGCCTTATATACATTTAATGTATAAAAAAAAAACTAGAACCAACATTTAGTCAAAGTTTGACAAGTATATCTTGCTGTGAATGCCTGCACACTCCCAAGGAAAATGTATACCTCGGTATGGCAACACTCTCCCATTCTAAACAGTAGTGTAGAAAATGCAGCAACCCTGCTAACCAGTCTCGTCCATGCTGTTGACTGTCTCACAAACTGTATCTTAGTGATGTGTTCACGATAACTTTTTTGTTTAAGTGATAACCTTTTTTGATTAGTTAAGCCCTTACAATGCTGCCTAAGCGCTGTACCCCTGTGAAAGCTTCCTCCGAGGTGACCAAGAGGAAGAAGATGATGATGACCATCAGTGAAAAAGTGAAACTTTTAGATATGATCAAAGAGGAAGTTATGCATCTGTGGCACGCCATTATGGCATGAATGAATCTACAGTGCGGTACATCAAGAAAGAGGAAGCAAAGATCCACAAAACTTCTTCAATAACCTTCAATAAGGAAGTGAAACGTGTGGTAACTCCGTGTTATAAGAGAATTGTGAAAATGGAAGCTGCATTGGCACTGTGGATTGCTGATTGCAGGGAAAAGACAGTGAGTTTGGACACTAATATGATCAGGACAAAGGCCAAAGCTCTCTACAACCAAATCTTGCCCGATGACGACAATGAAGAGGCTGAAGAAGGTGCTGACGAACCTGACGAATCTCAAGCCAGTACTAGCGCTGCCAGGAGTGATTCGCCTCCTCAAGGACGAGGCTTTTCAGCCAGCAACGGCTGGTTCAAAAAATTTAAGAAAAGATGCGGCCTCGGAAGCATGCAACCAACCTGCAATATGACGGGGTGCAGATAGAGTTTCTGCCCCCGAACACCACATCTCTAATTCAGCCGATGGATCAAGGTGTCATTCGTGCCTTTAAGGCACTCTACACTCGCTCCACGATGGAGGGCCTCATCTCGGCAGTTGACGACAACAATGAAGAATTCACCTTGAAAGCATATTGGCAGAGTTACGACATTGCCTCATGTTTGTCTAATATCCAGCAAGCATTAAAGGACATGAAAACTGAGACCATAAATTATAGCTGGAAGAAATTATGGCCGAACGTGGTGCACGACTATCCAGGCTTCACTCCTGACGAAGTTCATCACTCAGCAGTGGAGAGGGCAGTGAGGCTGGCTCGCATCACAAGGGATGAAGGATTTGTCAACATGACAGAAGAAGACAGCGCCCTTATCAATTGCCACTTGGACCCATTGACTGACAGATGAAGACCTCCTTGAAATGACAAAGTCTGCAAGTGAGGAAGAAAACGAAGAGGAAGACGAAGAAGAAACTGAAAATCATGGCCTTACCCTGGAGAACCTGCAACAATTGTGCAACATGGCAAGGGCATTGCAACAATTGGCACAAGACAGTGACAACAATATGGTTCAAGCTGTCAAGTTTAGCAATCATGTTGATGGGGTTATGTCCTTGTACAGGGGAATTCTGAAGCAAAAGAAAAAACAAAGACAACAACTACCCATCACCATGTTTTTCTCCAAGTAAAAAACCCAGCTACACTGTCAGCACCTCCAGCAGAAGAGTCTCTGAGTGAACCTAAAGCCTCTACGAGTCAAGTGAGAGCCTCTCCTCCGCCACCAACACAAGCCTCTTTGCCTCTCTCAGAGGGCAATGTTGATAAATGTTAATTACTGTATAATAAATGTTAATTACTGTATAAGGTTTTATAATTAATGATATAAGTAAATATGTGTACTGTTGTAATCTTTGTCTCAAATATGTAAAGTAAAAATACTGTTTACATATTTTAAACATTCTGGTACCCACATACACATACACGAAAATCCCGGGAGGGGGGTCAAATCCTACTTCGCTGTTTTTCACCTTTTGCGGGGGGTTCTGGTTCCCATTAACCACGAAAAAACGAGGGATCACTGTGTATATATATATATATATAATATATATATTAGTAAAGGAGGGGAGCAGGTTCTCAGTAATACACGTGGAGTTAAAAACGACAGCATTGTTGTAGTTATTCAGTTTTTTCTTTGTATTCTCGATTTTCCTGATTAGAGATTTTCCATTAACCGGGTGAATTGAAACTAAGTCTCTATATTCTTCCATTTTAGTTCAACGTTTCGTCTTGAAGAAGACATTTTCAAGAATAAACTGAAATAACAAAAATTATATAGTTACAGTAATGGTGGCAAAAATTACATAAATATAGTAAAGATGACAATTATGTGCAAATAAATAAGAAGACTTACATTTAAAGGGAAGAAAGAAAGTGACAATTACTCGAAGCCTTTCACATTAGAGACAAAGCTCCAGTCATTAACATCCAGAGCAATTTAATCTCTACTATCCCATTATATAGAAACAAAAATCCCCCACTCCCCCTCCCTCTACCCCCTCTCTCCCTTCACCTCCACCTCCTCTCTCACCCTCGGTGACCACACCCACCTAACCCTCCCCCACCCCCAACCCCCTTACCCCTTGACCTCTGAGATCCCTTTTGTCTGACCTCTTTTGTCTGACCTGATCTTAGGCCTATATATACATCGGTCAACCCCGACTTGTCACTTTCTTTCTCTCTTCCCTTTAAATGTAAGTCTTCTTATTTATTTGCACACAATTGTCATCTTTACTATATTTATGTAATTTTTGTCACCATTACTGTAACTATGTAATTTTTGTTATTTCAGTTTACTCTTGAAAATGTCTTCTTCAAGACGAAACGTTGAACTAAAATGGAAGAATATAGAGACTTAGTTTCAATTCACCCGGTTAATGGAAAATCTCTAATCAGGAAAATCGAGAATACAAAGAAAAAACTGAATAACTACAACAATGTGTCATTTTTAACTCTGCAAGAGACCCCATGGGCAGCAGACCAACTCTAGCACATTAATTTGGTTATCACTGGAAAAACCTTAATTGCTTTGGGTGGCAAGGGGCACCATCATGCATAAATAATATCAGTCAACGATTTCCCAATGAACAAGCCCTTAACACATCAATACTATTCTTCCTTTTCATTGTTGCTCTTCGGGAGAAGGTACAAACATCCCTAAATAGGTCTCTACATCATTTTTTTGTCAGAGGTTTCACTGTCTTCAATATAAATTTAAGGTCATTGGGAGACACATTATGGTGACATCACCTTGGAAGCTCCTGACCAACCTGAATGTGCTTTCATTGCTAAACACAATTTTATTCCATTGGTCTATTTCCAATTCTTGTACTTCTTGGGAAACCAGACATTTCTTCTTCATAGGATCAGTAAAAGGTGGCTTCTCTGCAGCCTTGTAGTGGTAGGCCTTGGTCCTGAAAGTATTGCATTGGAGCTATTCTATTTTAACTATGACATTCGGTGAAAGTTCTGGGTGTGGTTTCTTGAGGTAAGCAGTTGTTATGCAAGGGTTTAACAATACTGGTCTCTCCAAAATATTATCAGTCCTTGCAGAAGTCTTATGATGCTCTAAAATCAGATTTATTCACTGGTGTGACACTAGCAAATATATTTGCAGCCCTGTTGATGCTGTACACGGATTGCCTGGAGACCTTCACAGCAGATGACAGCAATCACAGACTTTCATTTATCATAGTCAAACAATGGGCTCTCTCTTCAATTTCAAGCTTAGTCCATCCTATTTTGAACAGTGTTGGTGAAATAAGGCTAGATAGGATAGTAGGGGAAAAGGCTGGAAATGAAGAAACGTCATGTTCAGCCTCCAAGTCCACAGCTGGCTGGTGGCAAGTGGTAGCAAGTTAGCCAGGTAGGTTGAAATAGATATAGCAGGCTCATGTGTTCCCAACTGAATCTAACAAACTAGATTTTTACACAAAGAACATGTAGTACTGGTGATCACTGAAAACAGATTATGCATGGCATGAATGTTATGTAAACAAATCGGTCAAAAAACTGAGAAATAAGGTGAGGCAGAGAGCTGGGGTGGAAGGGGAGCTGGAAAACAGGGATGACCAAAGAGCACTGGGTTGGTTTGGGCACATGGAAAAAACGAGTGGAGAAAAATTGGCAGAATGGGGTAGGCAGAAACAGATGGTGTGATGTTGAGGAAAACCAAGAATGAGATGGATCGATGATGTGAAAGAGGTCTTGTGCAAATGGGGAATGTCTGTCGACCAGAGAAAGTACAGGGCAAGAGATGGGTGTGAGTGGAGAGCGTTTATGAATAGACAATGAAATGATAAGACCCAAGGGGATTTCTCCTTGTCTTCTCTAATCACTCATGAGTGGACAAGGAGGGACAGTTGCCATAAAATGATGCAGTGGAGGTAAATCAGCTTTGGCTATTAGACCCTATTGTGGAGGTGTTGCGTCTTACTGCACTAATTCTGACCCTAGTAACATATATGGGACATAGATGGTCCTTCATCCATTAGAACCCAAAATAAAAAAGGAAATCAAACAATTCTTGAATGGAAGTAGAATGAGTGAAGGATGGGTGCATGCCTTGGCTGGCTACCACCCATAAAAGGGGGGAAGACCCCTTTTTCTTTCTTGTTACCTTTTCCATTTCACATATTAGTACAGTATGGGTTGTTGTTGACTTATGGCCAAAATCACTTCCAAATCCGTAAAGCATTCTAGTCATAAATCAACTTATGCAACAAAGTACCATCCCTATTTAATACAATGTAATGACATTTCATAATTCTCAAGCAACATTTTATCAACATTTTCCTTGTTCATTATTATGGCAATTGTATCACCATTTAGTAAGCTCTCCTATGTCTGAACTAACTTGGACACTGTTCAGATTTAAGGAGTACACAAGAAAGAACATAAGAATGGGGATACTGCAAGAAACCATAAGGCCTAAACTAGGCAGTTCCATGTCCATTACTATCATCATTATCCATAAAGTTATTTATGCATCTATATGTAAAACTATTTCTTTACATCCTTTAGACATATGGTCTTCCTTAACCCCTTCACTCTGGGCCAAAATCTCGTGGGCAGCATTAGCTGCTAGATGTGCGATGTTGCGTCATAATACTCACATTATAAAAAATAAAGTTACCGTTGTATTGCTCGTTCTCTTTCACCCGTGAATTTTGATAACCATAGAAAAATATGATCAAGCCAGTTTACAGAGTATGGGGGTAACGTAGGTACAACTACAATATATATTATCAAGACGCCGACATTGGCATCCTCACGTACCCACTTGCTCCTCATGACGCCTACGTAGGTGTCATCGTATCGAAGGGGTTAAAGTCCTCCTATCCCTAATGAAGATATCTTTTGTCAATGAAGTCTAACTTTAGCATCATAATACAATCATAAAGAAATTGAAGAAATGTATAGGCTAGGGAAATACAGTATAGACAAGACCAGACCAATTAAGGTTAAATTCAGGTCACAAACGACAGCAGAGAATGTCTTATCAAAAACAGGGAAACTAGCAAAAAGTGATCAGTATAAACAGGTATGGATAAAAAGAGAGATGAATAAAGAGGAAAGAGAGGAAGAAAAAACAAAAAGAATCGAAGCTAAGGAAAAACATGAGAAAAGAACAGAGTCAGACAAAGAGAAATTCTATTGGAGAGTAGTGGATACAAAAGTGAGAAAATGGTTCACAGTAGAGAAAAACAGAAGGGAAACAGAAAACAGGATGGAGGTAACAGAAAATTAATTATCTTTCACAAATATAGATGGATTATTAACAGGCTTGAATGAACTGAATGATTACCTGAAGGAAAAAGAACGTGATATAATGGGAATTGTAGAGACATTATTGAAAGGTCCATTATCACCCAACAGTGTAGGACATGTTGTATATAATTATTGGATTAGAAACAGAGAAGCAAAACAAGGTGGAGTTATGTTCCTGACAAAGGCTATAAATGTGAGGAATGTTACACCTGGAAAGAACTGAGTGGAGATGATTAAGGAAAGAATTGAGTGGAGATGATTATGATGTAAATAGAAGCCAGGGACAAGAAGAGCAAGAAGTTTGTGGTAAATTATGTACCTCCTAAAACTGCTTTGTGAGAAGAGTGAACACAAGAATATGTTAGAAGACACAAGGATAACACTAAATAAGATAATGGAAGATGGAGGAAGAATAGTTATAATGGGTGACTTTAATTGTAAAGAAATCTACTGGGAAGAGATGACAGTGAAGGGTGGAGACGAGCTATGGGGAAATGTACTACTTGATATGATTATAGAACATACAATGACACAATAGATACAAGAGAATACTAGGTATAGAAATTAGGAAGAACCATCGAGACTGGACCTAACAATCACATCAAAACCTGAAATAGTGGACAAGATTGAATATGACATCACTAAGTAAAAGTGACCACATATTCATTGAACTGGAACAAAATGAAGAAAAAAACATGGAAAAAAAACAAGTATAGAAGGGGAAGATTGATGTATGGAAAAACAAATTTTGATGAGAGAATATTTCCAAAAAGTAGACTGGGAAAGGATACATAAGGAGGAAACAACAGTAGAAGAGAAATGGAAAATTTTGACAAAATCTTATACAGATTGGAAATGTTCTAAGAAAAAAAAGAAAAAAAAGAAGAAAAAAAAAAAAAGGATGGACATGTAAAATGTTAGTATGACGAAATATGTAGAGAATTAAAAGACAAAAGGGATAAAACTTGGATAAAATGGAGGAAAGACAAAAGACCTGAAAAATGGAAAATATATACTGGTTATAGAAACCAATAAACACAAGTGTGCAGAGAAGAAAAGAGAAAATACAAAAAGGATGTCATAGAAAAATGTAAAGATCAACCAAAA
Source organism: Oratosquilla oratoria (assembly GCF_046742065.1). Classification (NCBI taxonomy): domain Eukaryota; kingdom Metazoa; phylum Arthropoda; class Malacostraca; order Stomatopoda; family Squillidae; genus Oratosquilla; species Oratosquilla oratoria. The sequence goes on along the minus strand of NC_134780.1, from coordinate 246,693 downwards.
CTATTTTATAGATTTGTAAACAACAAACTGAAAAACAAACAAGAATTAGTGAAACTACAAGGCAGAATTGAATACACAGAGGAAATAGAAATGGCAGAAATTATGAACAAGCATTTTAAATCAGTGTTTACAAGGAAGAACATACAACTTAAAGAGGTTGAGTGAGAGGAGAAGTCCCCCCTATGAATAGAATGGAAGTAACATGGAAAGAAATAATGAATCACTTGAGTAATCTCGATGTTAGAAAATTGCATGGTCCAGATGAAATGGCAAACTGGATTTTGAGGGAATGCAGGAATGAACTAACACACAAAATACATAGACTAATAAACAGTTCATTGAAAGAAGGAAAAGTTCCAGAAGATTAAAAAAGAGAAAATTTAGTACCAATATATAAAGGGGGAAACAAGGAAGACCCTACTAACTATAGACCAGTCTCTCTCACAACTATGGTAGCTAAAATTTGTGAAAGAATTATCAAAATTATATGGGTAAAGCATTTGGGAAAAAAATAAATAAATAAACAATTAACTAAATCCAAGGCAATCTGGATTTAGACAAGGAAGATCATGTGTCACAAACTTGATGTGTTTCTATTCAAGACTAATATAATACAAGAAAGATGGATGGGCTGATTGTGCATTTCTAGACCTGAAAAAAGCTTCTGATAAGATGCCACATAAGAAATTGCTAAAGAAATTGGAAACTACAGGAGGAATACAGGGCAAACTACTGAAATGGATGGAAGACTTCTTGCATGAAAGAAAAATGAAAGTGGTGATAAGAGACAAACATTCTAATTGGGATGAAGTGATTAGTGGAGTTCGACAAGGAACAGTTCTGGCCCCAATAATGTTTGCTATATATACTTATGATATGGAAAAAGGAATTGAAAGTTATATGAGCTTCTTTGCGGACAATGCAACACTGTTGAAAAAAGTGAACACTGAAGAAGATTGTGAGTCGCTGCAGAGTGATCTCAATAAAGTATGGGAATGGAAGGAAGTGGAGGATGGAATTCAATATTAAGAAGTGTGGTATAATGGAATTTGGAAGAAGCAAAAAAAGAATAGTGGGATCATATAAACAGGGTGAGGAAGAAATAAAAAAAAGTGGAAAAGGAGGACCTGGGAGTCATTATTATGAATATGTCCCCTGATAAACATATAAACAAAAATTTTTGAGAAAATTATAATTCAATAAGATCAATCAAAGTGGCATTTACATACCTGGATAAAGAGATGGTGAAGAAAATACTAGTCATTTTGATAAGACCAAAATTGGAGTATGCACCAACATGGTCACCAAGTACAGAAAAATGTACAACAAAACTTGAAAGAATACAAAGAACAATTACGAAATTGGCACAAAAGCTCTCAGAACTATCATATGAGGAGAAGCCGGCAAAATTTGAGCTACAGACATTGGAGCAAAGAAGAGAGAGGGGAGACTTGATAACTATTTATAGAATCATAGAAGGCATGGAAATTATTGATAGGATCTAATGAAATGGGTTGGTAGAGATACAAGAGGACACGGAAAGAAAATAAAAAATGACAATTATAGAAGACACCTGAAAAAGAACAGCTTTCCCCACAGGATAATAGACATTTGGAACAAGTTAGATGGGAATGTGATATGTGCAAAAACGATACACAAATTTAAAAACAGCCTAGATAAAACAAGATATGGAGACGGGACACCATGAGTATAGCTCCCCTTCCCATAACATACAACTAGGTAAATACACACACACACACATATATATATATACACATACAGACATGACAATTGAATAAACACAAAGAAAAATGCATTTCTGCTCTTATTTAATGCTTAATGTTATTAAAATTTACCTAATATGTTATATTTATCTATATGTTTGAGATTACATACAAAATTAACCAAGTATGCCACAATCCAAAGAAGCAGTAGATCTATCTGAATTTCAGCGAGGTCAAATTGTGGGTCAACATGAAAGTGGACTTAGTCAATGCAAAATATCTGAAAATCTGTCAATACCCCTCCCTACTGTTAATAGAGTGATCATACAATTCACCAGAGAGGGCAAGAAGGGCACGAAACCTCATTCAGGTCATCCTGGCCCCTCAGAAAGAACCTTGTGTCTTGTCAAAGAAATGTCGAAGAGGATCCACATTGCAAGGCCTTGGACATAGCAACACAAGATGATGTCAGTCCCAGAACAGCTGTCAGGTATCTCCACGAGCTGGGTTACTATGGCAAAGCTACAATAAGGACACCACTCCTTCGTCCAGCTAATATCAAGTGCAGAAAGGATTGGGCTGTTGAGAAGGTGGAGAGACCTGTGGCCTTTTGGAGCACTGTCATTTTCTCTGATGAGTCATGATTCTCATTATTTTCTGACAGTGGAAGAGTGTAGGTCTGGACTCTGTAGTCAAGAGTTTGACCTCAAAAGACTGCAGCCAACTGCGAAACATAGGGGCATTTCAATAATGGTGTGGGGTGCAATTTGGAGTGATGGCCAATCAGAGCTTGTGTCAAGGAAACATCAATTCAGGCAAATATGTTTCTATATTAAAGGAAGGACACATTCCAATGTTATCCAGTGGTAGAATGAGTAAAAATGTCTTCCTATTTATGGAAGATGGAGCTCCTTTTCACACTGCTCAAGCAACACAAAATTGGTTGAACCAAAATGGGGTCAGGAAAGTTCCATAGTAAGGTCAGTCCCAGCATATGAACCCTATTGAACACCTCTAGGGCATATTAGACTGACAACTTTGCAAAAAGAACAGGAAGCCATCTTCAAAGCCCGAACTCTTAGAGTTACCACGGGAAATATGACAAGAATTCCCTCAAGATGATATTCGTGAACTAATCACTAGCATGCCTCGAAGGGTCCTTGCATTGAAAAAAGCAAAGGGGATATCAACCAAGTATTAGTTATTCACATTGTCATTATTCATAAGCACTTTAATTGTATCAATTGCTTGTTTAATAAATTAAACAATTTCTCTTGGTGTCTATTCAATTCTGTCATGTCTGGACAAGATGCAGAGATGACCCGTCATCCAGGAGGTGCCAAGATAAGAGGGAGGGTGGAGGGGAGTGGAGTGTATTAGTGATGGAATGGGTGGAATGGTTTTTATGCCTTTTTTTTGGCTACCTCCCTTATAAGGAGGAAAAAGCCTTGGTATATGTATGTACATACAGAACTTAAGAAAGGCAGAAGAAAGCTTATGATAACCATACAAAACATACATGGGGACCTAAATGATGGGGCTTGATTCTCTTACCATACTAAAGGGCCTTTTTTAAAGCATTATGCAAAACAAATGAGAAGATATATTGTTTTTGGAAATTTTGATTGAATTTATCAGATAAATACGCTTAGAAAAATAAAATTAGGAGAATTAATAAGTCAACAATAAAGAAATTACATAGAATGAATATACAAAAGGGAAAATAATACAAGGCGAAAGCTAGGGCATAAAGTATAGGAATATATACATATGTTCTTAGTGATATTTGTGGTGAAGCTTTCATTTTTATATAGTGTATTAATCTAAAGTTTAAATCTAAAGTTTAGAGAAAATGGAGAAAAGTGGGAGGTGAGCCAGCTGTTGTTTGCGGATGACACTGCGCTTGTGGCAGTATCAGAGGAGGAATTGAGGAAGTTGGTGACAGAGTTTGGGAGAGTGTGTGAAAGAGGAAAGTTGAAGATAAATGTGGGTAAAGTAAGATGATGAGATGTACAAGGGGTGAAAGTGACAGCTGACTGGAAGTGAGCATTAAGGGAGAGTGACTGGAGGAAGTGGATAGTTTTAGATACTTGGGTGCAAATGTGGCAGGAAAGGGTGGAGTGGAGGTGGAGGTAGAATGTAGATTGAGAGAAGCGAGTAAATGCCTTGGTGGATTAAAAAGTGTAATGAGGAATAGACATTTGGGAATGGATGCTAAGAGGAGATTATTTGAAGGAGTGATTGTGCCAACAGCACTATATGGGGCAGAAACATGGAGCATAAGAGAGGAAGAGAGAAGGAGTTTGAATGTGTTTGAGATGAGGTGTCTGAGAAGTATGATAGGGGTTACTAGGCTGGATAGAGTGAGAAATGAGGAGGTGCGGAGGAGAGCAGGGATGGTAAGGGAGTTGGGAGATAGGGTGGATGAAAGAGTATTTGGATGGTTTGGACACATGGAAAGAATGAGTGAAGAAAGACTAGTAAAAGAGGTATGGAAGGCGGATGTGGAGGAAGTGAACATGAGGGGGTGACCTAGGATGAAATGGATGGATGGGGTGAAAGGGGCTTTGGGGAAGAGGGGAAGGTCTGTTGAGGAAGGACAAGAGGACAGATGACAGGGGTGAATGGAGAATGGTTGTATATGGATGATGTTGTGATGCATAAGGTGGAATGGGTGGGGGGATGGGGGGTGAGATGGTATGTGTGAGAAAAATTTGACACAGTCCGAAGGGATTTCTCCCCGTCTTCTCCCTTTCTGCATGAGGGGATGGAGAGGGGGGGGGGGGTCGCCGATTTAATGAAGCGGCCTTGCTGTGGATGTGCTGTGTCTTACGACACTGCCTCTGACCCAGGGCAGTGGACAAGATGCAGGGATGACCTGTCATCCAGGCGGTGCCAAGATAAGAGGGAGGGTAGAGGGGAGTGGAGTGTATTTAGGGATGGAATGGGTGGGAATGGTTTTTATGCCTTTTTCTTTTTGGCTACCTCCCTTGTAAGGAGGAAAAAGCCCTAGGTATATGTACGTTAATCTAAAATAATGTATCTAGCTTGACATGTAGAGAATAATTATCATATTTAGTACAGTGAGACCTCTCGTTAACGGACATTAATTAGCTGTGTCTGCGGTGTTTTTGCTGTGTTTTCGGTGTTTTGGAGTGCTTTTTGGGTGGCAAAGTGACTGCACGCACTAAACAACAGCACCAAAAACACTGAAAACACAGCAAAAACATTGCAAACACAGCTAATTAACGTCTGTTGATGAGAGGTCTCACTGTAATAACAAATCACCACAATTAACCTCTTTACTGGCACACTAGGGCCGAGATGAAAAAATATCTGTATTATGTTGTAGACATCATTGTTTACAAAGATTGTGGCATCTAGGAGGCATAGTGTGAACTTCATGCAGGATCATCTAGGAGCACATTGCAAAAATATTGAACGTTTCATGTATATAACCCTTACTTTTTTGAGTGCCCAAAGACAGCACTGCGGAACTAACATGGACACAGGTAAGAATCAATATTACACCAATATGAAAGCTTCTTCTAAGAGATATTTCAGTTCCAAATGATAGCCCATTGTCAGAGATATTTAGGAAGTCAAGACTACTCTCAAAAGACAATGAAAAACTCGACATCACTGAAGGAATAATCTGTTTTGCTACAGGACAACATTGTCAATTGAGATGGCTTGGGCTGGTATCAATTGTGACATCATCAAAACTAATGCCAAGAAATGGTGCTGTATACTATGAATGCAAATTACCAGACAACAAATTTTTTTGTCAAAAAGTCACTCAAAAAGTACTCCTGAGATAACATATTTGTTTTAAACATGGTTCTCATGAAAATAACATTATAAAACAAAAAATGCAACGTTATATCTGGGTGGTTACCCTTTACGTTACATTCAAAATATGCTAATTTTCAATGGAGTGTGTTCTAACTGGGTTTGTATCCAATTTCCCTTAACACAGAAAAAAAAAACTATAGCTTAAAGTATATCAATTGTATCCCTCTTAATCCAAAACAATTTCAATATTCATTAGGTCTTAGCTTTGTAACTACTTTTTCTACAATACTTCTTATACAGAACATGTAAAACGATTAACTTTCCAAATTGAGCATTATAACAATACACAAGCTTCTACTGAAGTAAACCTTGTTACCATTAGTTACTTAGCACACATTTTTCACAAATACATGACATTATAATCAGCATAAATATATACTGAAACCACAGAAAAATATCAATTATTTCACAGTGACTATAGGAAATTGGCATCCTCCACCTTAACACAAAAACAAAGCACTCCTTTGCATAAATCCAAAACCAGCCAAATTAAGAGTTCACCCTTGGCATAGTACAAACCACTTTAAACTTATCTGCCCTGGCAAGCCAAATAAGGGTTGGAAATGGTGGTCCCTTTGAAGCAACTTTGGGCCAATTGGAAAAGGTTACTGAAGTGGCTTTCCAGTTTCTCATCTTTTTCTCAGTAATCTTTATAAAAAGACCTGTCCTTACTCACCCCAACCTAGTAAGGAAAGAATTATATTACATATAAACTCTCCATATTATACAATCAAGGAATTTAACAGAATTATATGAAACATTTTAGTTGTTATTACCCTAAGAATAAGATGCACATGCCAAGTTTTACTTGAAAACAGGATGAAAAAAACCTAATCTAACTTAGAGCTTTTTTTAATATAAAACATTACAGTATATTTCATGCACTCACTGTAGAACTATCAGAATCAACCCTAGTTACATAATTTCTGATTAATATAAGTTATGTGCACACACACATGCACATGCACACATGCATACAGGGTGGGACCCAATAAGTATACCACAATCAGATAAATATACATACACACACAAGGTTGTGCTTGCACCAATAATGTTTTTCGTGTATATCAATGACATGATTGAAGGAACAACAAGCCATCCCAACATGTTTGCAGATAATGCAAAAATCACAAGAGTGAAAACAAGGACAATGGTAGACTACTGCAAAAAGATCTTGACATTATTTTTTCATGGAGCCAAGAATGGGAAATAAATTTCAATACCAGTACAGCAAGTCCTCCTTAAACAGTAATTCTTTATCTAGTAAATTCACAGTTACGGTATTTGGCAATTACTACCCTTGATTCTATTTACGGTAAGAAAAATTCACAGATACGGTATCCGCTTGTGTTTTGGAGGTAAAATTAGATATTTTGAAGAGGAAAGAGCAGGGAGAAGGTACGTCTGCCATAAGTCGAAACTTGGGTTCGGTATACGGTAATTTCAATTTGCAGTAAGGTTTTCAGGAACGCATATGTACCATATAACGAGGACTCACTGTACCAAAAAAATGCAAAGTACTGTACTGGAAATGGGCAACAGTGGCAAAATACATATATACAAACATATACCAAAGCCTTTTTAACCCCTTATAAGGGAAATAGCCAAAAAACAAAGGCATAAAAACCACTCCCACCCATTCCATCTCTTAACATACTCCTCTCCCCTCCACCCTCTTCCCTCCCTCTTACTCTTGGCACCTCCTGAATAACGGGTCATCCCTCCATCTTGCCCACTGCCCTGGGTCAGAAGCAGTGTTGCAAGACACAGAACATCCACAGCAAGGCTGCTTCATTAAATCTGCGACCCCCGCTCTTCATCCCCTCATGCAGAAGAGAAGACGGGGAGAAATCCCTTCAGGCTGCGACGATTTATTTCTCACACATACTCCCTCACCCCCTATCCCCTACCCACTCCACCTCATGCATCACAGCATCATCCATACACAACCTTTCTCCATTCACTCCTATCTTCTGTCCTCTCCCATCCTTCCTCAACAGACATTCCCCTTTCCCAATGCTCCTTTTACACTATCCATCCATCTCATCCTAGGTTGACCCCTCATGTTCAATGCTTCCACCTCTGCCTTCCACACCTCTTTTACTAGTCTTTCTTCACTCATTCTTTCCATGTGTCCAAATCATCCAAATACTCTTTCATCAACCCTATCTACCAACTCCCTTTCCACCCCTGTTCTCCTCTGCACCTCCTCATTTCTCACTTTATTCAGCATTGTAACCCCTATCATACTTCTCAGACACCTCATCTCAAACACATTCAAACTCCTTCTCTCTTATGTTCCATGTTTCTGCCCCATACAGTGCTGTCAGCACAATCACTCCTTTATACAATCTCCTCTTAGCATCCATTCCCAAATGTCTATTTCTCTTTAAACTTTTAATCCACCAAGGCATTTACTCACTTTTCTCAATTTACATTCTACCTCCACCTCCACTCCTCCCTTTCCCACCACATTTGCACCCAAGTATCTAAAACTATCCACTTCCTCCAGTCTCTCTTCCTTAATACTCACTTCCAGTCTGCAGCCACTTTCTTCCTTTGTACATCTCATCACCTTCCTTTTACCCACATTTATCATCAACTTCCTTCTTTCGCACACCTTCCCAAACTCCGTCACTAATTTCCTCATTCCCTCCTATGATCCTGCTACAAGCACAGTGTCATCAGCAAACAACAGCTGGCTTATTTCCCACTTTTCTCCATTTTCTTTAACCATCTCCAATCCCTGACCCACCACCTCTTGCACCACCCCAAAATACCATCCTTAAACTATTCCTAGGGAGAGGAGCCCAGTACCAAAGCAAGGGGAGAAAAACTTGGGAGTGTTGATAAAAGACAACCTGTCACCTGACAGATATATCAGCAGGATTGTGGGAGAGACATACAGACTGCTGCAAAAAATTAGAGGTTTTTCACTATATGGATGAAGAGATGATGAAACTCATCAAAACCCTTATCCATCTAAGACATATGCATCAGTAGTATGATCCCCACACAGAATGAAAGACATAAAGATGATCAAGAGACTACAACAGGCAGCAACAATTTGGTCTCCAACCAGGCAGATAAACCATACAAGGAAAAACTAAAAGCACGGGATCTGCCAACTTTGAAATGAGAGAGGCAATATGATTACAGGATTCAAGTCACTAAAAGGGAAAGATCACGTTGCCAGAAGAGATCTCTTGATAAAGGATTGGAGGGCTTTAAGCGGTCATAGGAACAAATTAAGAATGACCACATGTCTAAAGGAAGTGAAGAAATAGTTTTCCATACAGATGCATTAATACTTTGAATAGCTAAGGTGATAATTGGAAATCAAGGATACATATTAAATTGGAACTACATGAATTTGATGTCAGGCATGATAAATAGGAGAATAGGGGACAGGAACCAGTGAGCATTGTTCCTTTCCTGTATACTACAATTAGGTATATACAACCTGGTAAATACATGTGTTAACCAACAATCAATAGCTGATAACCAACACTCATAGATTTAACCTTTTAATGGCATCACCCAATGGATATTTGCCAACTGAGTAGACTGGGTAGGAGCAACTCTCTTATGGGTCACTGTATAAGTATAATTGTTGGTTCCAACTTTGTGTTACGGAGGAAAATTTGTTTTTTCCAACATCACTAATGACAGGAACCAAATCAGAAATAATTTCAGTTTGTTTACATTAATATTTTTTTAACACTAAAAATGGCAATTTTTATGGCTTCCAACCAAGAAGGGAGAGTAACTAGAGAAACTAGAAGAAAAATATAGGTTTCCAGATAGATACATCTCTACCTTGTTGGTATGTGAAATTCCAATTCAGTTGAAAAGATTGAGAGGCTGATCTTCCCATGAGTCAATATTACATGCCCTAGAGCAAAACCTTGAATATAAAAAAGAAATATTCCAAGCTCAGAAAACTATTATTGCTAAACTAAAATGGGATAATGAAACTTTGACAAACAAATGTAAAAGTCTTCTCAATATCATGGAAAAAGAGTGAGGATAGGTCATCAGCAAATGAGGATAGGGATTCAGTAACCTTCAGAGAGATCATGGAACAACAGAAAGGTGATAGGCTGGAGGAAGGAATAGGTAACATTATAAAAAAGGAGGGAATCTCAACAGTGATGTAGCTGACATGACTAGATGTGTTATACTCTGGCTGCCAGAAAGACATCACCTTATGAAAATTATGCCAGGAACAGGAGATACAAATGGTTAAATTAAATTACCACTGCAATTCTATTGCAACTGAATGTAACAGAACAGATTGATAACATGTTTAGGTTAGGTCAGTACTAAAGGAATAGTGCACATCCAATGAAAATAACAGTGACAGCATATGTAACAAGAAAGTCTTGGAATTTAGCACAAGAGAAATTTTAAAATACTTGGATTAAGGAAGATGTAAATGAAGAGGAACATGTAAAGATACTGAAACTCCCACAGGAAGTCAAAATGAAAAATTAAATAAGGATGGAAGAAAAACAGCATTTTCTTAGAGTTATCAATCAGAATGCAAGGAAATTGTTTCTAAAAAACACAGGAGGGTATTACACTGGACACACTACAAGGAAACTTAAAGTACCCTATGCTAATGTAGATGGTTTACAATTGGTCAGGTTGAAGACATATGAATGCTTCAGGGTAAATGAGCCAGGTATTCTGTGCATGGTGGAGACCAAACATTAAAAAAAAAACATCTACAGTTGGTGAACAATAGATACACCTCCTGGAGAAATAATAGGAGATGAAATGGGTGAAGGAGTAATGGTTATTGTGAAAAACTACTGAAGATAAAATGGGTGGAGTAATGGTTGTTGTGAGACATTATATAATTGAGGAAGAAGCAAATACTGAAGGCAAGGCTAATGCAATCCACCTGAAAATTAGAAATAAAGGGTGGAATAGAAGAGACTAAATAGTAATATATGCCTCCCCCAAGACAAGGGCAGGGAATGAAGTTGATTATCAAAACATTTTGTTGGACACTCTTCTCCTAAAGAATACTATTGGACAAAATAACAATTTACTCCTTAACCCCTTCCATACGGTGCCGCACACGTAGGCGTCATGGGGAGCGAGTGTATTCGCGAGGCTGCCATATCGGCGTCTTGATTATATTTATTGTAGTCGCCCCTCCATAATGACATTCTTTCTAATTCTTTTGTAATCGCATTTTCTATGGTTATCAAAATTCACGGGTGAAGAGAGAACGATCGATATAAGCGGTGACTATATTTTATGATGCGAGTATTATTACGACACGTCGTACGGCTGGCATTGGTTGCTGCCACCGAGATCTAAGTCCATGACGCCTACGTGTGCGGCACCGTATGGAAGGGGTTAATAGGATTATTAATTGCAGAGGTCAACTGGGAGGAGTGGGAAGTAAGCAGCAAGGCAGAATTCCGGGGAAATACTCTGTTAAGTATAGCAATGGAGAACACAATGACCCAGAGGGTAAAGGAAGTAACCCACGTAGGAGACAATATTCCCACAGATTAGATCTGCTACTACTAAAGAGCCAGATATCATCAGTTCCTTGAACTACCTTTGCCCCATAGGAAATAGTAACAATTGAATTTCAGCTCAAGGATGAGGAAAAAGAACCAAGGAATGAATCACACAGGCAAGGGAAACTCAATTTTGGGAAGGCATACGACTTGGGTAAAAGAAATTCTTTGAAGAAGCAGACTGGAAGGAATTCGTGAATACTACAAGGATAATGAGGAAATGGATCTTCCTCCACAATTACAACTTGGGAGTGAACATTCATATGCCAAAGATTAGTGGAAGAGGCTGAATCAGGATTGCTTCAAACAAAGATGTGACTGGATTAAAAAAAACTAGAAATTACTATACAAGAATCCACAAGAAGAAAGTAATTTTGAAGGGTATTGCAGATAAATACAGGGATGAACCAAAACAGTTTTAAATGTTTATTATCAATGGTAAATTGAGACAAGGAAGTAATCATCAACCTAATGGTGGGCAGCGAGATCTTTCAGACCTTCACTCAGGCAGAAATAATAAAAAAAATTCAATCTGTCTTCACAAAGAGCTTTTTTTTTTTTTTTTGAGAAAAGTGAGGGAATCAAGAATTCAGGTTTAGAAGATATAAATGTAGAAGTGAAGGAAGTACTCAATCTATTGGGATCATTGGATATGATGGATTGGATTGGATGCTTCAGGACCTGATGTGATCTCAAAATGGATACTTAAAGAATGTAAGGAACAACTGGGACACGATTTACAGTCTTATTGGATGTTCATTAAAAGAAGGTATAATGTCACTTGATTGGAAAAGAGCTTATGTGATATCAATTCACAAAGAGGGAAGTAGGGAGATACCACTAAATTACAGACCAGTATCATTGAACAGTACTATAGTGAAATTATGTGAAAGATAGATGAACCATATATCTTGAAGAGAAACATTCTGGCACAGTCTGTTTAGCTTCAGATCTGGAAGGTCACATGTGTAAGAACTCAAGAGTAATTGATATGCTGCAAGAGAAGGATGGGTGGAATGTGCGTGCCTCAACTTTGAAAAAGCTTTAGACAAAGTACATCACAGTTGACTCGAGTGAAAACTGGAACACAGAGGACTGAAAGGCAAACTACTTGAATAGATGAAAGATTTTTTTTAAGGGAAAGATACATGAAGGTCAATGAAAATAATAGATACAGAAGCGATGAAGAACTTGAAATTGTAGATAAAATTGAATAAAAAACACCATTTGGAAAGAGTGACCACATACTAATCAAGGCTGAACTAAAGGAAGAAATATATATGGAGAGAAATGAAAAACCACAAAAAAGAAAGATTGCTGTACAACAAAATGGACTTTGGAAAACTAAAGAAATTATTTCAAAATGCAAATTAGGAACATTTTTACATTGAAGAGACAAAAGTGGAAGAGAAATGGGCAATCTTGATCAAAATCTATAATGAAAGAGTGAATAGGTATGTACCATGACAAAAACAAGAGAGGGTGTACATTAAATGCTGGTTCAATAGAAGATGCAGAGAGGCAAAAGACAAAAAAAAACAGGTTGGAAAAGATGGAGCAAAGATAAAAAAAAAAATGGAAAACGGCAAATATATATAAACTATAGAATTGAATATGTAAAAGTGTGCCGAGAGGAAAAAAGAAACTATGAAAAAGACATCATAGAAAAATGCAAGGATCAACCCAAACTATTCTATAGATATGTGAACGGTAAACTTCTCCCTATGTCAAGTTTTTATCTCTAAACACCACTCATTTATCTCCTATGCACAAAATCTTCCATCCATTTCAGTAATTTTCTGAGTACACCTCCTGTTGTTTTGAGTTTTCTTAATCATTTCTTGTGTGGTACTTTATCAAATGCCTTTGGTAAGTCCAGGAAAGAGCAGTCTACCCATCCATCCCTTTTTTTGCATTATATATATTAATCTTGAATAAAAACAAATCAAGTTTGTGGCACATGACCTTCCCTGTCTAAAACAAAATTGTTTTGGATTCAGTATATTGTTCTTTTCCAGATGTTTAGTTCATCTACTTCTGATGACTTTTTCACAGATTTTAGCTATTGTACTTGTAAGGGGGACCAGTCTATAGTTTGTTGGGTCTACCTTGTCTTCCCCTTTATATATTGGCACTATATTGGCCTTTTTCCAGCCTTGTGGTACTTTTCCTTCTTTGAGTAACCTATTATCTTGTATATTTTGTCCGTTAGTTCATCCATACATTCTTTTAGTATCCAGTTTGCAATTCTGTCTGGAATGTGTGATTTTCTGACATCAAGGTTCATTATCTGGTACCTTATTTTTATTCTGTGTCACAATTATATGTTTTCATTAGGGGGATCTTTCACTCCTTTCTTCATCCCAATTTTGTGTATTTTCTTTTGTAAATACAGATTAGAAAGGTTTGTTCATAATTTCAGCCCTTTCTATATCTTCTATATATTCTGAATTCCCTTGATGTAGTTTCACTATTTCCTGTTTATTTTTTAAGTTCCCATTTACATATCTGTAGAATAATTTAGGCTAATCCTTACAATTGTCTATTATGTCTTTTACATAGTTTCTTTTTTCTTCCCTACATATTTGTACATATTCATTTCTTTGATTTATGTTTGCCACTAACCCTTCCCCCCCCCCCCCAGCTTTGTCTCTTCTGTCTTTTGCCTCGCTACATTTTTTGTTGTACCAGCACTGCTTTTGTTTTGGTACATGTTTATCCACTCCTTCATTATAGATTTCTTTTAATATCATTCATTTCTCCTTTACTTGTGTTTCTTCATTAAAGAGTTTTTCCTAACTCGCTTTTTGAAAGACTTTTCCGAGTTTGCCAAAATCCGTTTTGTCATACAGTGATCCCTCGTTTTTCATGGTTAATGGGAACCAGAACCCCCCATGAAAGGTGAAAAACTGCTAAGTAGGATCTGCCCCCCCCCCCTAGGAAGTTTCGTGTATGTGTATATGGGTACCAGAATATTTAAAATATGTAAAGTATTTATACTTTACATATTTGAGACAAAGATTACAACAGTACACGTGTATACTTAAATCATTAATTATAAATCCTTATACAGTAATTAACATTTATTATATAGTAATTAAGGGGGATCAGATGCACTGATAGAAAAATGAATAAAAAGTTTTTTTCTATATATTGACTTGATATTTTTACAATATAATCAAATTATTATTTTCCATATTCCATGAGCATTTGAACGATGTATGTCCATCTCTTCATCCGTCTGTATGATGTCATTGATGCCGTCACAAATGTTTTCCAATCTTAATACTTTACCTAGACTAACCTGCTTTTGCATGTAAAATCTCAAGTACCATACAGTGTGTAATTTCGTTTTTTCCTAAAATCTTAATAGATCAAGATATACATAGGTCATAAAATGCATGACTTTGTGACGTAGCACCAATAGCATTTTTTTTTTCTGATAAAATTCCCCCTAGCAATATTATTCATCATTTTGATAATTCATCAAAACTTACACAAGAAAGGCACAACATTAATGTGCTAGCATGGTAAGTTATAATTTGATTATTTCTTGATTGATTTTTTTATGAATATTTTGGAAAAACCCGCGAAGCACTGAAGCCTCAAAACGTGAAGCACAAAGTGGCGAGGGAACACTGTACATCAGTCTTCCTTTTTTGTGTTTCTCATTTCTTTCCAGATATACAGTCGAACCTCGAAAGCCCGGACTAATTGGGGGGAAGGGCTGTCCGGTCATGCCAAAAGTCCGGTAATCGAAAATGTCGCCCTGACATCCGTAGATTTTCGAGGCGGTATACGTATAGGTAATGTATGATATGGCATAGAAACACATAAGAATAATACTCTAACACTGTAATAATACTAATAATTCTGTAATAATAACTGTAATACAGGCATGTAAATGTACTGTACATACAGTGTACTGTACTGTATTTTTTATTAAGTACACTGTAAATATCGGAAGGTATGCACGCGGGACAGTGGTGGCGGCCAGGGTTGCCGCGTTTTCTACACTGCCGTGTAGAATGAGAGTGTTGCCATACCGGGGCATACATTTTTCTCGGGCGTGTGCAGACTTTCATAGCAAGATATATACTTGTCAAACTTTGACAAAATGTTGGTTCTAGTTTCTTTTTTATTCTTGAATGTATATAAGGCCCTCATGCCCTAACATATTCAGTAAGATATAATTTTTCTTTATATTACTATCGCTAAAAGAGAGCTGAAACTTTAGCGTATTTTTTTCTACACCGTACATATCTTTTAGGGTATAATATTTTATAAGTAACACAATTACCAATAAAAGTCATATTTTGATGTACAGTACCATTTATTATTTGATAACTAGTTCTACGATTTTCTATGATTTTTAAACAAAAGTTTGAGTTTTTGAATGTTTTAACAGCCAGCTCATGTCCTTGTGCAGTTGCCACATGCCGCTATTTTACTACGTTTTGGTACAAAATTCTACGAAACGGCAGCCCTGGTGCTAAAAGAAAGCTGAAACTTTAGCGTAGAATTTTTTTCTACACCGTAAAAACGTACCTTTTGGGGTATAATATCTCATAAGTAACACAATTACCAATAAAAGTCATATTTTGATGTACCATTTATTTGATAACTAGTTCTATGATTTTTAAACAAAAGTTTGAGTTTTTTAATGTTTTTAACAGCCTGCTATGTAGAAAACATTTCCTCATGTCGTTGTGCAATTGCCACATGCCGCTATTTTACTACGTTTTGGTACAAAATTCTACGAAACGGCAGCCCTGGTGGCGGCTTGACTGGGCCGGGTTTGAGTACACGTGTACGGCCATCGCTGCCACCTACCGGACAAATAGGAAACTTTGCTTGAAAAGTCTGCCCTTTGTTCATTTCCACCGGTCATGTAAGGGTCCGGGCTTTTGAGGTTCGACTGTATTTCCTCTTTTAGCTCGAGCTCAAGTAGTATGTTGTCACTCTCCCCAATTGGTGTCTTGTATTCCATGTTATCCACAATTTCAAGCTCCAACATAAATATTAAGTCTGGTCTCAACAGTTCTTCATTATTTCTATATCTGGTATTCTCTCTTACCCATTGAGTCATTGTGTTTTCAATGGTCATGTCCAGTAGTATGTTTCCCCAAAGGTTCCCCCACCTTTCATTGTCATCTCCTCCAAACATATTTCTTTAGAATTAAAGTCACCCATAATTACTAAGTTTCCTCCTCCTTTCAGTATTTCATTTAATGTATACCTTATGTCTTCCAACATTTTGGAATGGTCACTCTTTTTTCAAGAATGTGTTTTTGGGGGCATATAAATCACTACAAATTTTCTACTTCTCATGTGTGTGTATATATATATGCATATATTAAACATATTATTGAATATAATGAATATGACACAATGGGTGATGGATCTAACATGATACAGAGAGGATTTGAAAAAAAAACCTGGGACGAGTGGATCATTGAATTACTGGTACCCAATGAGTAAGAGTAATCATGTGATTCTACAATTTGCATTGAAAGTGGAGAAGATATAGAGGAAACATACAGACAAGGAAGATACAACTTTGCATAGGCAAACTTTCTTATACTGAAAAAATAATACTAATAAAATAAATACTTTGAAAAAGTAGAATGGTACAAGTTCAATTAAACTAAAGAAAATGAGAAGAAAAGTAATACTGCCCTGAAAATTTACAATTTACAGCAAAGGACTGGACAAGCATGCAACAAGGTAAGTGCAAGATTAAAAATAAAATTTCAATGAAAGTTTTCTATTGAACAATAATAATAAAACAAACGAAATAAAACAGAGAAAGCTTGGGAGAGATGCCACAGAAGAACTACCTATCTATATTTAACAAGGACCTCTTACCACTTAAAAGGGAAACAGCCAATCAAGGCACACACCCATTCCCACCCAAAAGAACAAAAAAGAAAGAAAAAAAACTAAACAAATATAAATAATAATAATGATAATAATAAAGAAATAAAACATTAATCTATTCATACACCAAGGGCTTCTTCCCTGTTATAAGGGAAGTAACCTGACAAGGCATGCACCCAATACCACTACATTTGTTTCCCATTTATCTTAGCTCCTCATGGATGACGAGTCATCCTGGCCTTCTTCCCACTGCCCTGTTCAGAATCAATGCAGTAAGATCAATTAAATCCCTAGCAGGGCCACTTCACTTACACAGTGACCTTCCCTCCTTGTCCCCTCATGCAGAATACAGAGAAGACGGGGGGAAATCCTTTCCTTTGTCAAAATATTGTCTATTCCTGCCTTCCCCCTGTCAGGGTGTTCGCCGTGACACCCCTTCCTTGCTCAAGATATATTCCCTTCTTTCACCCTATCCATCCATCTCATCCTCCATCACCCCCTCAAGTTCACTCCATCCTCCTGTTTTCCACACCTCTTTTTGCTAATCTTTCTTCGCCCATTCTTTCCATGTGCCTGAACCATCCTAATAAACCTTTATCAGCACTCTCTGCCAAATTCCTGTTCAATCCCATTTCTTCCTCACCTCCTTTCTCATCATATCCAACCTTGTAACCCCTACCACAATTCTCAGACATTTCATTTCAAACACATTTGAACTCCCTTCTGCTTCTCTTAAATTCTAAGTCTCTACCCAATACAGTGTCACTGTTAAAATAACTCCTTTGCATATTTTTCTCCATGCGTCCATCCCCAGATGTCTATTTTTCATGACACTTTTCAATCCCTAACAACATTAACTTGCTACTCTCAATTTACAGTTTACCTCCAAACCCAACTCCATTTCCTGCAACATGCAAACCCAAATACAAAAAATAACCCTACATATGAAAGGAATATGTACCTTTATATTCTCTTGTATAATGATAATTCATATATTGAAGCAATTTATCCCATATGGACTTATGAAAATGTGGAGATTTGTTCCAGAAATGCCCCTCATTAACCCTAAAGTAAGTACTAGACAGATTATAAAGCTCTTAAATCTAATTATATCATTATATGATAAATTAATTTCAAACTGGTAAACTGGTATTTACTCAACAATTACATACAAAAGATAAAACTAACAACTATAGTGAGGCACTCAATGCAATGCAATTCACATTGCTGGGGTGTGGGAGGAGAGAGGTGGTGTCATGTGACTCACAAGACTGGCACTGCAGTTGCTAGTGCAGGAAACTTGGTTCTGTATACTACAGGTATTCATCTATTTAAGTGATATATGCATTCATATGGCCATCTCACAATTAGAAAATAGAGTGGATTCCCCTAGAGTTACACCTAACATGGGTATGGGAAGGGAATGAAACCAGTAACACACTTGTTTTCATCTCATCTTAGCTCCTTGTGGATGAAGGGTCATCATGTCTCCTGCCCATGTCAGAAGCAATGCAGCAAAACACAGTACACCCACAGTACGGCCACTTCACTTACACAGCAACCCTCCCTCCTCGTCCCCTTGTATGGAAAATGAAGAAGTCAGGGAGAAATCCCTTCAGACTGCATAAAAATATCCATACATAACCATTCCCTACCCATGTACTTTTTCTAACCTCTTTGTTCTTGAATAATTCCTTTTAGCATTTTCTTCATTTATACTAGCTATGTTACTTTCTTCACTTATTTCCCTATTATTTTCATATTTTGCTACAGTTGCACAAGGCACCTTTCCTCTCACATCACCCCTGTTTCTTTCCAAGAGAAGTTTTTCAAGTCTGCAAGCTATAAAACAAACAAGTTCTGCGACTGGATTTCTTTTGATTGCATTTCACAAAATGTTGACCCCCACCTCCACTCAAACCCAACAGTTTCTAACCTCCTACTTGCCTGTAAGTTAATGCACATAGGTTAAAGGTGATTACCTCTGTCACACCCACATATCACCTTAACAGTTTAACGTCAAGATTAGATCTAACTACACAAGGTTAAGCTTGTTACTGTGTAGAAATTAGCTCAGTCCTACAAAACAAGCTCCCTCAAACTCAGTATCTAGAATATCAACTCAATGTACACATAATCCAAAAAGTATCACACAGATTCTGTATGAAACAGTATAAAGTACCAGACAAGTGATAATGGAATAAGCACACTGATCCTGCATTACTGTGGTAGCCCTATTTCCTAAAATTAGCTACACATAGTAACTCACACCTGTAGCATACTATCTGTGCTATTCTGCATTTGCTGGCATGCTTAAAGACCCTCCCACTCAAGTTAATGTAATGATTATTACAAAAGTCATTGGAGCCCTTGTGTGATCCTTTTAAGACTTGGAGATTAGTGAAGAAGTTGAAGAATAAGTAGACAAAGATGCAGATGAAAAATCTTAAGGGAAAAAAGGAAGAAAAAGATGAAGAAGAAGAAAAGAGAAGGAAGAAGGAAAAGGGAGAGAAAACAGTAGGCAGCCATATTACACTATTATACAAATACATGTATTTAATCATCTCTGTAACTGAAAATAACCATCCTATATCATTGCTGAAAAATATTAAGTAAATTCTATTAACAAACAAAAAATGACAATTCATAAGTGTCATGCATAATTCAACACTCAAAAACCTAAATTATATTTCCTCTGGAGATATGGTAATCCACACTGGGTAACCAAAACTTGACAATCAAACTACTACAATCTGCTACATAGTTTATTTACCTGATTTCAATCTTGCTATCTACATGAAAAAAGGTTTTTAATCTCTCACCTTGTCTTTCTTGTCCTGGCGAGCATACGGGAAGCACGGTATGACAGCAGTGACTCTTGCAGCTGAAGCGATCTTGCAGGCATTTATCATGATCAACATTTCCATTAGATTGTCATTTATTTCTCCACAACCACTTTGCACAATGTACACATCCTCTCCGCGTACACTTTCTCCTATTTCCACACTGAAAAACAGAAAAGAAAAATTATACATATATATACAGATAGTTGTCGACTTATGACCTATCTGACATACGACTGTTCGAATTTACGACCATCACCACTCGTCTGCATAATAAATATATATTAAGTAAAAGCCCTTGTATCTGGCTTTCTATTAATCGGCAACTTCAAGTACCCGGCATATTTTTTCCAAGCACTAAAATATATGAAAATCTACATATATATATATAAAATCAATACAAATCGATTCCAACTCCCGCCAAGAAGGAAAGAAAAGTCATTGATCTGGACCAAAAATCGAATGTGATTAAACAGTTTGAACGAGGAGAAAAAAAAAAAAAAAAACAATCACATGCGAGATGCAGTTATCTAATTCAACAGTGTCAATGATCTTGAAAGACAAAGAAAGAATTCGTGAAGCTGTGAAAGGTTCTGCACCCATGCTTTCTAATGTGATAACCAAGAAACGTTTGGGGCCCATCAATGAAATGGGGAAATTGTTAAGTGTTTGGATGGAAGACCAAATTCAGAAAAGGTCACCATTAAGCCTGTTTACTGTACAGATGAAGGTGAAAGGTCTGTTTGAGACTTTGAAGGAACATGACGGAGACGAATATACAAAGATTTTGTTGCATGTACTGGATGGTTTAAAAGATTTAAGAAAAGATTTCAACTTCATAATGTTCATGTGACTGGAGAAGCAGCAAGTGCAGATGAAGGAGCAGCTAAAAAGTTTGTGGAAATGCTTGATGAAATTATTACAGATGATGGCTGCCTTCCATAGCAAATATTTAATGTAAACAGGATTGTATTGGAAGAGAATGCCAGAATGCACATATATCCATAAAGAAACTAAAACAATGCCAGGATTTAAAGCTTACAAGAACAGGCTTACTCTTCTGCTTGGTGGGAATATTGCAGGATTCAAACTGAAGCCATTCTTAACCTGCCATTTGGAAAACCCACATGCATTCAAACATGTAAACAAGCACACTTTGCCTGTTTATTTTCGATCAAATTGTAAGGCATGGATGACTCAGCCACTTTTTAAAGACTGGTTTATGAATTGCTTCATAACTCAAGTGTGTGAGTATTTGTTAGAAAAAGGAATTGTTTTTAGTTTTACTTCTGTTGGATAATCCACCTGGACATCCACCTCACTTGGGTGATCTTCACCCAAATGTGAAAGCCGTTTATTTGCCGCTCACATCAATTCCTCAACCTATGGACCACAGTTCAATTGCAACATTCAAAGCAAACTATTTGAAAATCACTTTCACCCAAGCAATAGCTCCTATAGATGCCAACCCAGAACTAAGCCTACATCAATTTTGGAAACAATACAATGTTCTTATGTGCATCAAGAATCTATCTGCTGCATGGGAGGCTGTAACTGATAAGTGTATGAATGGAATTTGGAAAGTGTCTCAAATGTTATGTGCATGATTTTGCTGGATTTGACAGTGAAGAAGAACTCAGTGAGATACATGAAAAAATATTGAAATTGTCAAAAGAACTTTCATTGGAATGTGAATTAGAAGATGTGGAAGAATTATTAGATCAAGAATCCGGTGAACTAACAAATGAAGAACTCATCGAATTGGAAGAGGAACGAGTGGCTGAAGAGGAGAGAAGACAGGCAGAGGAAGAAGAAGAAGAGTTACCAGTAAGGAAATTCACCACTAAGGGATTATCAAAAAGCTTCGCTACAATGAATAAATTCCTTAAACGGTTGGAAGAAATGGACCCCAACTCCAAACACTTCACAAGGATTGAAAGGATGACAAATGATGTGGTGTGTCCATATCATGAAATTTACGAGAAAAAATCACTCACTCCAAACAAATCTTACTATGTTCATGAAATACACAACTCCACCAGTCACTCCTACCATTGCCCCTACTGCTACCTTACAGGCTGTTACCCCACCCCCTACACTACCAACCGTTACCCCTCCTCCAACCACACCAACAGCTGATGATCTACAGCCCAGCACCAGCTATCCGAGCAGTGACTAAGTTTTGTTTGTGTCTTTGTTTCAAATTGTCTTTTTGTACTTCCACAAATGTTTTCTATTTTTTCAACATATGTACATGTATTTTTCAGTATTACTGTATTATTTTCATATGTTTTCAATATTAAACCAATTGTAATAACTTTAATATTCAGTGTTTGATTTAAGCCTAACTTAACAATATGAAACTGTATGATGTTTAGAGAAATGTTATAGACATGTGTTCAGAGTACTAAATATGACATATATATATATATATATATATAATACTAATGACCAACTTTCGAAGAAGAATAAGCTAAAGTAAAAAGATCTGTATATTTCGTTCACTGTGATCCTGTTTGTCCTATGACAAACAGATAAACAAAATTGTCAGAGAATCCTACAACATGCTAAGATCAATAAAAGTAGCATTTACATATTTGGACGAAGAAATTATTAAAAAAAATATTGGTCACACTGATAAGGCCCACACTAGAATATGTGGCAACATTGTGGTCACCAGTACCAAAAAGAATATAAAGAAAATAGAAAGAATCCAGAGAGCAGCAACAAAAATGGCACCTGCACTTGCAAACTTATCATATGAGGAGAGATTGGCTAAACTGGAGTTACCGACTCTGGAGCAAATAAGAGAGAGGTGACCTACTGACCATCTTCAGAATCATAAAAGGCACAGAAATACTTGATAGAGAGGACTTGTTAAACTGGGACAGTAGAAGCACAAGAGGACATGGAAAGAAAATAAAAAAACATAGCTACAGAAGAAATCTGAAGAAAAACAGTTTTCCACATAGAGTGGTGGACACTTGGAACAAACTAGACAATGAAATAGTGTGCGCAAAAACCATTCATGAGTTTAAGAGCAAACTAGACACTGCGAGATACAAAGGCGGGACACCACGAGCATAGCTCCCCTTCCCGCAAAATACAACTAGGTAAATACAAGCACACACACATATTTATTGCAAAAAATGGCAACCAAGATGATCCTTAGTCTAAATGACATGTGTACAAAAAAAATAAAGAAAATGAGCCTTCTCAACTTGGTAGAATGAAGAGACATGGTAATTATATCTAGACTGGAAACAGGTTTAGCGGAAGTGGACAGAAAAAAATATTGGTACGAGAAAATGGACAAGTGGTCATAAAGAAAAAAGAAAATATAGATAAAATAAAATATAGATATAAGAAAAGTGTAGACTTGTGGAATAAGTTAGATGAAATTATATCCCAAACTAACACTATAAAATAATTCAAGGCATGGTTTGATGGAGTCAAAGAGAACCTCATGAGCATAGCTCAAACCCCAAACACTAAAAATAGGCAAACAACTTTGCATATACAGACGCTCCTCTACTTACGTTCATTCGTTTTACGTTTTTTTACTTTACGTTTGAACCGACTGTAAAAAAAAAATTGTAAAAAATTTGAGAATTTTTTAGTTTAGCGCGCTCTCCGTAGTCCAAACGATACTTACGCATGACGCTGCATCCATTGTTTACATGGCACAAACGACAGACTGAACGTGCCTTGCCTCCTCCTCCTCCTCCACCATCTCAATTTTATGTTGCTTGAATTTAATTTATTTGAAATTAATGTTATCCTTTTACAATGTTATGTGTATAATTAATGATTTAGGGGTGTTTTATAAGATACGGTAATAGAATTTACGGATGTATGGTACAGTAACAACTTACGTTCATTTTCAACTTACGTTCAGCCGTTCGGAACGTAACTAAAACGTAAGTCGAGGAGCGTCTGTGTAGTGATACATATGCACTGGTAGCATACTGCTCAAACACCAACACTAACACTTATACCACACTACATCCACACACAAAGTACACCCACATTCAGATCACAAAACAACCTCCTCAAGACAAACCACCACATCCTTGCTTCAATAACTACCCCCTGTAAAAAGAAAAAAAAAAAAAAAAAAAATATCCTCCCTGTACCAGGATACTTGAGCTGCCACCATAACACCCTGTCTGAAGTCATCAGGGAGAGTAGTTGCTGAATCACCTAGAATTAATGGAGGTCCACCTCAGCTGTTCCAGTAACATGCACATTCAACCGAAGTAACCAAGAGAAGCAAGAACCACACCGGCACACTTGCATTCAGGTCACAATCCAGTGACAGCACAGAATAAGCCAAGCTATAAAAGCAAACTAGACCATATGCAACCCTCATACTAAGGACACCAAACACCATCTTACACTGCCCCACCTAGCTATGCCCAGCAACAACACAGTATTTCTTCCTTGAGTAACTTATCGGCAGCCTGGTGGCTATTGCTACCTGGAAGTTGTGAGTTTCCTGCAAGAGAGCCCGCCCCGAGACAACAAATTAACTGATGAATGATATGGTTTTTATATCAACACATTTAGTGATGCCGAATCTTACAAATATTGTTGTCCATTTTGAAAAAAAAAATATATATATATATAGAATTTGAAATGTTTTCACAAACTTCATCATTGTGAAACTACTTTCACATGAAGTTTTTGGTAAAGAAGTTGCATCTATCAATAATAAGTTGTACAAGGTGTACAAGTAATGCTTTATATCAACACATAAACAAAAGGAATTACAAGATCTATGTATGATGTTTGAGTTCTTTCATGTGAAACCAGTGCTCAAATTAAAAGCATTTGAGTGATAACTTCACCTAGAATTATATGTAAAGTTAAAGGTTCTATTCCAGTATCACGCAAACATATTTTTCATTTCTTTCTTTTTTGTATTTCAAAGATCTATTTTTAGTCAATCCTAAGTACACACCTAAACATTATAGCAACGGAAAATTAAATAGTAATTTTGTAAATTATAATACATCAATGTAATATATGCTTTTATTGGTGGAAATCAACTAAAAAAAATGCTAAAAGCAATACTCGTACATAAGTGACAACTCTGACATTGGTAAGCCTCAAGACGCCGCTTTTTTTATGTTTGTTGTGGAAGACTAACTAACGGATGTCTAATAAATTGGTCTGGTCTGGTCTAGTCTAACCTAACCTAACTTCCTATGGGATATGCATTTAGCATCCCTAGAAGTCATCAGGGTTGCTATCGTCAGGGAATGATATGATTGTATGGAACTGGACAGATACAAATAAGTTGTCTTACAGCTTGTGTCACAGTTCCATTCAGTAGAGTATCGCTATTAGCAAGTTTTTGGTTATTGATTTCTGCCAAGAAACATGGATATTGTGTTGATGTACTTAAATTTACCAAATTATTATTTAATTTTGTATTGATATATATTGCATAGATGTGTACTTCCTTAGTAATACCCTATTTTTCTACAGAATGGTTACATTTTGTAACATTAGGTTATGTTGGGCTGGGTTAGGCTACGTTAGGTTAGTAGCTATTGGACAATGCAAGTTTCATGTTAAATATCTATGGCCATGCTGACACTATTCTGATATTTAACCATATCAAACTGAAAGCAGTTGACCAAATAACTATTTACCAAATTTACACTTGTAATATTTAAAAAAAAAATTAATTAATTTTAAATGTGTGAACAAAAAATGTGTATGGGGAAACTAGAGAGGTCAGTTTGGGATCTGTAGGGGGGTAAATGCCCCCCCAAGGGCAAGGTAAACTCCACTGGACCACTGATCCCGTGATTGATACTATCAATAGTACCCTTGAACTTCATAATATTGTTCTGTTGCCACAAACGCAGAAGCAACAACACCCTGTCAACTGGCACCTCTCCAACTTGTTCACACCCAGCTACTACATGAAAACTTCGACACGGTAGCAATGTTCAATAATAATTACTTCGTGAGACTGGATATGATAAACACACTGGAGATGAATGACAGGTGCACAAAGAGTTTAATGAATCACAACATACCCATCTTTAACTCTTGTCTGTTTGCACGTTATACATCATGTACATCTTGTCATGTGCCACACCTGGTACGTCAAAATACATGTACTGTAAGTTAAACCAATTGTCAATTTTGTTGCAACGTTATACAACTGAGGACGTAACACACAAGTAGCTGTCTTACCATGTCTCTAGATTGGAAAACTTCTTGGTGACTACCTTCCCTAGGTCTATTCCCAGTCTATCAACAATCTTCTGTGCTAGATCAACGTGGGAAGATCCCGAAAATATCTTTATGTTGGGCATCCTTGTCTGTATCACTGGTGGGTTCGAAAGCAAACCGATAGGTGCGAATCGGACGGGTGTCCTCTGTATTGCTAATCGACCTCCAGGCATTCCACAACTGGCAACTCTGTTTGGAAGTTCCAAATCTCTCTGGCTGAATTCGACCGGGGCTGACATGTTCACTCTCCAGAAAAATTCATAGTGATTCAGCTGGACCACAAGTTTAGCTGTAGAACATATCGTGCAGCAGTTATGATACTCTTGCACCTTAAATTAACTCATAAACTTAGAATTATAAAATTTTCAAAATGGAAAAAGTATTATCGAATACCGCGCCAAATTCGCACTGAATCTAGAAGTGACTAGTGATGATCTTACATAACTCACTCATTGAGGAAGATTAACTTTAATATTACATAACAGATAACGTCAGTTAATTAATACTGACCTCATACAAATATCCGCGATCTATGGAACACTTATTTTGCTTTACTTCATAATAGTAGGACAATTTAATTATCTTCATCCGCTCCACTTCCTTTCAATATGGATATAAAAACTGTCATATGAAATGTAATAAAAAGAAAAGTTAAGGTTTTATGTACAGATTGCTCTACATTGCATATTCTTCCCATGATTCTCTTCAAGCCAATGACATACAGGTTTTGTTCCGGCTATTCTCTTACCGAATTTCCTTACCTGAAGGGTTACAGCAAGGAGGTCGCACTCCGCTGATGCGCCAGCCTCCTCTTACATATAAAACTAGTCACAATATAATGGGCTACAGATGGACTGGAAGGTGCATCATTGTGGCATTATAAACAAAATTAAATTTAACTGACAAAACATCAAATCAAGTCACATATTCTTATAACTTATCACCAAGCTGAATATCTAGTTTGCGTTTAAAATCTTTCAATTTACCACAAGTGATTCATGAGGCATGTCTCAGACTAATGAGCCTGTGACATATTTCCAAATGACCTCTAGCATATGCAATTATGAATGCATGTCTCCTTGTGGTATTCAATAATGGACATAAAGATAAATAATCTACTATTCTTTACCAAACAGGATTAAGCCACCATGGCGAGGCTTGCAGAGGCTGCACGTCCCACAGGCGGACTCAGTGGAGATCCATCCTGCGTAACGGAATAACTTCAAAACATTTATAACTTTCCAAAGAAAGACTTACTAGTACTTAATAATATAGTGGTAGGGCAATCTTCCTCCGACTGAGTAGGCCTACAGTTCCAGATTGTTCAAAATGTAATATTTATTCATAATCCCGAACCTCTAAATTTCTCTAGTCCACTATCTTTGAACAGACTCCAGCTGTTACCTTGAAAATACTGAGCTATACCACTTGCTTTATTAACAGTATTAGTAACATATTGATGAAATCTTAGCTTATGACTTACCATAACACCAAGATCCAAAGCAGTGCTGATTTGAAATTTGAGTTTTATTTATTTGGTATGCTGCCTGTTCCACCACAGCCCCTTGAAAACTACCAATGCGAAATATTGTGATCATATATCAATGAATAAACACAATAAACTTTGTTAGTAAAGGTATTGACATTCACGCGTGCAAAATCTAAGGATAAGAAAGTGCATAAGTTTCTAAAGCTGGGTCATTGTTACTTTATTTACCTAGTTGTATTTACCTAGTTGTATTTTGCGGGAAGGGGAGCTATGCTCGTGTTGTCCCGCCTTTGTATCTTGCAGTGTCTAGTTTGTTTTTAAACTCATGAATGGTTTTTGCGCATACTATTTCATTGTCCAGTTTGTTCCAAGTGTCCAAAACTCTATGAGGAAAACTGTTTTTCTTCAGTTCTCTTCTATAGCTATGTTTTTTTATTTTCTTTCCATGTCCTCTTGTGTTTCTTTTGTCCCAGTTAAGTAAGTTCTCACTATCGAGTACCTCTGTGCCTTTCATGATTCTGTAGATGGTCAATAGGTCACCTCTCTCTCTTCTTTGCTCCAGTGTCGGTAACTCCAGTTTAGCCAATCTCTCTTCGTATGATAGGTTTGCAAGTGCAGGTGCCATTTTTGTAGCTGCTCTTTGGATTCTTTCTATTTTCTTTATATTCTTTTTGGTACTGGGGGACCACAATGTCGCTGCATACTCTAATCTAGGCCTTATCAATGTAACCAATATTTTTTTCATCATGTCTTCGTCCAAGTATGTAAACGCCACTTTTATTGATCTTAGCAAATTGTAAGTCTCCCCGACAATTTTGTTAATCTGTATATCATAGGACAAGTCGTTCGTGATAATTACTCCCAAATCTTTTTCGGATCCTACTTTCTTTACTTCTTTGGTTCCAATTGTATATTTTCCTGATATTCTGTTTTTGCTTTTTCCAAACTCCATTATGCTACACTTCTTAGTATTAAAGTCCACTTCCCATTTCTGACTCCAGTTCCATACCCTATTTAGGTCTTCTTGCAGTGCTTCACAGTCCTCATCAGTTTCTATTTTCCTTAGCAGTTTGGCGTCATCGGCAAAGAAGCTCATGTAGCAGTTCACATCCTCATCCATGTCATTCATATAGATAGCAAACATTATTGGTGCCAGCACAGATCCTTGCGGTACTCCACTGATCACCTCTTTCCAGTCTGAATATTTTTCTCTGAGCACTACTCTCATCTTTCTACCAGTCAGAAAGTCCTCTATCCATTTTAGTAGGTTTCCCTGTATTCCTCCTATGTGTTCCAGTTTTTTTAGTAGTTTTCTGTGTGGTACTTTGTCAAAGGCTTTTTGCAAGTCTAGGAATGCACAATCAGCCCATCCATTTCTTTCTTGCACTATGTCTATTAGTCTTGAGTAAAAGCATATTAAGTTTGTGGAGCATGATCTTCCTTGTCTGAATCCGAATTGTCTTGGGTTTAATATGTCATTGTCTTCCAGATGTTTTACCCATCTATTCTTGATTATTTTCTCACAAATTTTGGCAATGGTGCTTGTTAGTGATACTGGCCTATAGTTGGTGGGTTCTTCTTTGTTTCCTCCTTTGTGTATTGGTACATGTTAGCGTTTTTCCAGTCCTCGGGTATCTTTCCTTTGAGTGAGCTGTTTATTAAGATGTGTATTTTGTCTGTTAGTTCTTCTTTGCACTCCTTTAGAATCCAATTTGCAATACCGTCCGGGCCATGTGATTTTCTGACATCCAGCCTTGATAAATGTTCTGATATTTCCTTTAGTGATGCTGTAAACTCATTCATGAGGGGAGATTTCTTGTTTTTGTCTATGTCACAATTCGGTATTTTCTCTCTGGTGAAAACAGATTTAAAGTGATTGTTCATGACTTCGGCCATCTCTAAATCTTCTGTGTATTCTATGTTTCCTTGGCATAGTTTCACCAATTCCTGTTTGTTTTTAAGTTTACCATTCACCTACCGATAGAATAGTTTGGGTTGCTCTTTGCATTTGTCTATAATATCCTTCTCATGGTTCCTTTTCTCCTCTCTTCTCACATTAACATACTCATTTCTATAGTTAACATAAATTTGCCATTTGCTTTGTTTTTTGTCTTTTCTCCACTTTTTCCAAGCTTTGTCCCTTCTGTCTTTTGCCTCACTGCATCTTTTGTTGAACCAACATTTAATGTACTCTCTCTCTCTCTCTCTGAGTTTTAAATAATGCCTTCCTGTCATAGATGTGGATCCTGGCTCTGAAAATACCTTTATTTTTGTTATATAACTAGATTGTTTCTTTGCTAGGTTAGTGAGGCTGTTACCCTCTCGTACCTCAACCTTGAGGCAGTCCGGAATAGTTCACACATGAAACAAGAAGTGACGTCCATGTGATGCCACTGATAGGAATGGCTATGCTTAGATCAGCAGTGGCGTAACTAAGGGGGAGGGGGGTTAGGTAGAAGAGGTACAAATTTTAAAGTTACCCTGGGCCCCCATTTGAGAGGGGCCCCCAAAAGTATCTCATTTTTTCCACATAAAATCTCAATAGAACGGTTAAACATAGAGGTACATAAAAATACATACATATACCAAAGGCTTTTTCCTCCTACACGAGGGGTAGCCAAAAAGAAAAAGGCATAGAAACCACTCCCACCCATTCCATTTCCTACATATTCCACTCCCCTCCACCCTCCTCCCTCCCTCTTATCTTAGCACCTCCTGGATGACGGGTCATCCCTGCATCCTGTCCACTGCCCTGGGTCAGAAGCAGTGTCGTAAGACACAGCACATCCACAGCAAGGCCGCTTCATAAATTCGACGACTCCCCCCTCTCCGTCCCCCCATGCAGAAAAGAAGACGGGGAGAAATCCCTTCGGGCTGCGTCAATTTTATCTCAAACATACTTCCTCACCCCCATCCCCCACCCACTCCCCCCTCATGCATCACAGCATCATCTATACACAACACTTCTCCATTCACCCCTATCTTCTGTCCTCTCCCGTCCTTCCTCCACAGACATTGATCTGTTTTGTAATGCCCCTTTCACCTCATCCATCCATCTCATCCTAGGACGCCCCCTCATATTCACTCCTTCCACCTCTGCCTTCCACACTTCTTTTGCCAATCTTTCTTCATTTACTCTTTCCATGTGTCCAAACCATCCCAATACTCTTTCATCAAACCTATCTCCTAACTCCCTTTCCACCCCTGTTCTCCTCCTCACCTCCTTATTTCTCACTCTATCTAGTCTAGTAACCCCTACCATACTTCTCAAGCATTTCATCTCAAACACATTCAAAATCCTTCTCTCTTCTTCTCTTATGTTCCATGTTTCTGCCTCATACAGTGCTGTCGGCACAATCACTCCTTCATACAATCTCCTCTTAGCATCCACCCCCAGATGTCTATTTCTCATTACACTTTTTAATCCACCAAGGCATTTACTCGGTTCTTTCAATCTACATTCTACCTTCACCCCCACTCCTCCCTTTCCTGCCACATTCGCACCCAAGTATCTAAAACTATCCACTTCCTCCAGTCTTTCACCCTTAATGCTCACTTCCAGCCTGCTGTCACTCTCTCCCCTTGTACATCTCATCACCTTACTTTTACCCACATTTATCTTCAGCTTCCTTCTTTCACACACCTTCTCAAACTCTGTCACTAACTTTCTCAATCCCTCCTCTGATCCTGCCACAAGCGCAGTGTCGTCAGCAAACAACAACTGGCTCACCTCCCACTTTTCTCCATTTTCTTTAACCATCTCCAACCCCTGACCCACCACCCTTGCATTCACCTCTCGCACCACCCCATCCATGTAAAGATTGAACAGCCAGGGCGACATAACATATCCCTGATGAAGTCCCACCTTTACCTCAAACCATTCATTCTCTCCATTTCTAATCCTAACGCAAACTCTACTACTCTCATAAAAACTCTTGACTGCTCTTAACAGCTTTCCTCTCATCCAATATATCTGCAGTACCTCCCACAATGCCTTCCTGTCTACCCTGTCGTATGCCTTTTCCAATCCATAAACGCCCAAAAAACATCCTTCCCCTTTCCTATAGCTTTCTCATATATCTGCCTTACCACAAAAACCAGATCTACACAGCCCCTACCTGTCCTAAACCCACACTGTTCCTCACCAATTACTCCTTCTGTTCCTCTCCTAATCCTCTCAGTCAAGACCCTCCCATAAGCCTTCCTAACTACACTCAACAAGCTGATCCCTCTGAAACTACTACACTCACACTTGTCCCCCTTTTCCTTGTAAAGCGGAACTATACAGGCACTCCTCCAGTCCTCCGGTACTCTACCCTCTCTTAAACAAACATTAAGTAGCCTCACCAACCGGCCCACTATAACTGTACCTCCTTTCTTCAGACATTCTGCATGGCATCCATCCAGACCAGGTGCCTTACCTGCTCTCATCATCTTAACAGTTGCTTTCACTTCATCCTTCCCTATTTCTCCTCCATTTTCCTCACTCATCACTCTCATTTTCTTAGCACTTCCCACTGCAACTACTTTTCCCTCCCTATCCTCCTTCACATTTAGCAACTCCCTAAAATACTCTGCCCACCTTCTTCTCACTGCCCTTTCTTCCATTATCATCTCTCCATATGCACCTTTTACCTTTTCTTCTCTACTTGATTCGCCGCCTCTTTCTCTTTTAATTTCCCTCCAAAACATCTTTTTATTGCTTTCAAAATTTTCTGTCATACTCTAACCTCATTTCACATCTGCTCTCCTCTTTGCTTCCTTTATCTTATGCTTAACTTCCCTTCTCTTTACTTTGTACCTCTCATACGATTCCCTCGTCCTAATTTGTAGCCAATCTATGAATGCCTGCTTCTTCTCTTCTACACCTTTCTTTGCTTCCTCATCCCACCACTCACTACCCTTCCTTCTATTTCCTCCCGCCCTCCTTTGTTCCACACACCATCTTTGCACACCTTATGACTCCCTCCTTGAACCATCCCCATTCCTCCTCCATTCCTAGTTCTACTCTATCCTTTACTCCCTCCCACTCCTCTTTCAGCTTCTTCTTATACTCATTCTCCTTTTTTTTTTTCTCATTTAAGCAGTTCACTCTAAGTACCTCCCTACCTTCTGTCCTTTTCCTCTTTCTCCACCTATTCTCCACTCAACTAATTTCTACCAAAAATGATCTGATATTCCCCACTCTCTCCCTGTAAAACATGTACATCCTTAACTCTTCCTACTTTACTCCTGGTTACCACTATGTAGTCTATTAAATCTCTCTCTATCACCCTTCCACCCACCACCTTCTCCCATGTGTACTTATGCTTGACTTTCTTCCTAAACACTGTATTTGCTATCATCAACTCTCTTTCAAGACACATCTCCACCATCAATTCTCCACAACGATTTTTACCTGGAACTCCATACTTCCCAATCACTCCGTCTATTGGTTCATTTCCTACCCTAGCATTAAGGTCTCCCAATACAACTACATTGACATTTCTCCCTAACCCCTCTATGCACTCATTTATATCTACCCAAAAAGCCTCCCTTTCCTCTACGCTCTTCTCACTACCAGGCCCATACGCACTTACAAAAACCCACATCTCCCTTCCCAGCTTCACCTTCATCCACATCAACCTTGATGAAACCTCCTTCCACTTCACTACCCGCTTACTTATCTCTTCACTTACTAGTATAGCCACACCTTCTCTCCCTTGTCCCCTCTTCACACCTGAGTATCTCCCAGCTACACTCCCAAACTCACAGTTGCCCTTTCCTTCAATTTTAATTTCACTCAAAGCCAGCACATTCATCTTTCTTCTCACAAACATATTGCCTATCTCTTCCCTTTTACTCTCATCTGTACCACATCCACGCACATCAAAAGACCCAAACCTTAGGGTACTGGTTGGAAAACTCCCAGACCCTCTTATGCCTTTACTGTTTTTTTTTTTTTTTTTTTTTTTTTAAGGAATGTCCCCTTTTAGGGCTACAGGTAGCAGGACTCCTAATCCCATCCCCTAACCTTTAAGACTTTCCTTGTTTAGATCACTCAGCATACCTTGCTTATCAGTGAAAGTATATCAGTATTTTCATTATCATCATCATCATCATCATCATCATCATCATCATCATCATCATCATCATCATCATCATCATCATCATCATCATTACCACCATCAACTTCATCATCATCATTACCACCATCAACTTCATCACCACCATCACATCACCACCACAACCACCATCCTCATCACCATAATCATAATCACCATCACCATCACCACGACCATCATCATCATTATCATCATCACATCACCATCAGCACCACCATCATCATCATAGGGGTTGTTTTACCCTGGGGAATTTCGTCCGGATTCGGCGAAGTTAAGGTCTCCCTTCTGAGTGCTCTGGTCGTCAACGGAAACTCCATCGGTCACTCCTGGAAGACCTATGCGCTAAGTGCGATCCGCACCCTCGAACTCCGGGAACTGGTTCGGTGTCGAGCTCTGAACAGACCTCATCCAGACTTTAACCTCAATCCCCCGTGGCAATCTCACTCCGCCAGCTTCCAACTCTTCCACCTGTAGCGTCATCAATGTTGGCTACAGAACACTATCAGTAGTGTTCTGTAGCTAACATTGGTGACACTACACACCTCACTAGGAAGAAGGCTGACTGCGACGTGCCACATTTGCTGTCCATGGTCCTTGAGGCCATAAGCTCCACCCACCCAAACGAGCTCGTCGTATTACACTAATGGCTATAAGAACATAAGAACATAAGAATGAAGGATGCTGTAATGATTATGATTTATTTGTTTTTATTATGTTTATTTGTTTTTTTTTTGTTATAATTTGTCTGTCTGATTTTCATTTATATTAGTTATATGTCAATTTATTATCATTTACTATTTACCTGTTTATTATTTTTAACTATACCTATGCATTTATTTAGTATTTTATTTGTTATTTACATTATTATAGTTTTTATTTATTATTAATATGATTTTTTTTTCTTTTCTTTTTTTTTTTTTTTGCGTCCGACCTAGTTATGGACCAAAAGATTTCCTGTCGGAGTGCTCCGCCTTTGCAATCCTTTGTAGGAGACTGCAAGAGACCATAAGGCCTACACTAGGCAGCTCCGTATCCATCACCACCTGTCATCCCCATCTATAAAATTGTCTAATCGTTTCTTAAAATCACTGATAGTTTCAGCGCTAACTACATGGTTACTAGGTTTATTCCATTCGTCGACCACCCTATTAGTAAACCGATTTTTGCCTATTTCCTTTTTAAATCTAAGTTTGTCCAGTTCATAACCATTACTGCGAGTCCTGCCCTGTTGTTTTAATAGGATGACCTTGTTTGCATCACCCTTGTTAAAGCCTTTGATCCACTTGAACACCTACATTAGATCACCCCGCACTCTGCGTCTTTCCAGAGAGTGTAAGTTAAGGTGCCTAAGGATCCCCTCACGGGAGGATGTGGCGCTGCTTTTGTAAACGCCGATGGAGCGACCGTGCTATGGAAAGTAAGTGACGGCAACTCCATTCTATAGACAGAGCTTGCTGACATCTCCAAGGCCTTGAATATCGCGCCCTCTCTGCTGGGCAAGGGTTACTCGTGACCCACACAAACTCAAGGAGTGCTACTGACGTCACCCGGTCGAGGAAGACAACGTATGACATCTACTTAACGACGTCAGTCCAGCACTCGCTGAACCTCTTGCACCGGTAAGATAGGTTTCCAAGGTTTCACTGGATCCCCAGTCATATTGGTACTCCAGGGATACTGCTGCTAAGGCACCGACAAGGTTCAGCAGGATCACACTACCCCTGACACCCACGGTCACGCAGAGCAAGAGCGTCACCGTCAGGAAGGCCAAATTGATGGCCAGGGCCGATCATAGCAGCCTTTTTTATACTTCGGACTCAGCGCGGTAGTATTACTTCGTCACTAGGCACGAGGCCATCCACCTGCCTCTTGGTAGAGAGGCGAAACCTGTCTTCTACAGGATCAGCCTTCGATAACGTTGTGGGTGGCAAGTATTATTCGCGTGGAGAGACAATGATGAGCGCTGCAAACTTGCGGCGCAACAGCCTCTCCACCACACTCTTTGGAAAGAGTACCTTAACTTATACTCTCTGGAAAGATGCAGAGTGCAGGGTGATCTAATAGAGGTGTTCAAGTGGATCAAAGGTTTTAACAAGGGTGATGCAAACAAGGTCATCATATTAAAACAACAGGGTAGGACTCGAAGTAATGGTTATAAACTGGGCAAATTTAGATTTAGAAAAGAAATAGGCAAGAATTAGTTAACTTATAGGGTGTTCAACGAATGGAATAAACTTAGTAACCATGTAGTAAGCGCTGAAATTATCAGTTGTTTTAAAAAACTATTAGACAACTTTATGGGTGGGGATGACAGGTGGTGATGGATATGGAGCTGCCTAGTGTAGGCCTTATGGTCCCTTCATTCTTATGTTCTTATGTTAGCATGCAGAACCACTACCATTCTTCGCCCAAGTCTCAGCCCGCCACTCACCTAGGAAGTAGTGGCTCGGCATCTCACCGTCTCCCCTTTCGAGGCAACCCTCAGCTTTCTGAAAACACACCCTCCCCTTGGCTCTGCCTAAAATTGAGGGGTGCCCTCCCTTTCTGATCTCCTCTGTCACTCCTAACAGTGACATCACGTGAACACCACTTCCTGGTTTTATGTATGAACCGTTCCGACCGCCGCAAGGGGTTTGGGTGAGTGAGACCCGCAAACCACAAAAAGAAAAAGAAGAGGAAAAAAATCGAACGTAAAAAATGGTCACCAATACGCCATTACCCGATACTGTTCTCAATTCAATACACAAGTATTCATCAGAATCACCATTCATTGTTACAGGACCAAATATAATATAGCCCTTATCATATATCAATATTCCCCGTTCACCACATTTATATGACCACTAATTTTAAATTCAGATAAATATATATTATGCCTTGAATGTTTGGGCTTTACCTCTATCAATGCAATTATATAAAATTTTCTGTCCAAAATAATTTTCAGTTCCTGTAACTTATGGACTGCTAGCAGATCAACATTCCTGTAATACACATCTAAATTGTTTATATTATGTAAATTTCCATGACTAAATTCAACAGTCTCAACGTTGGAAATTGGCTCTACCGCAGGGACTCGAACCTCCGCCTTAGCGACTGCTTATTATAATGCAGAGACGATAGCAGTCGCTAAGGCCTTGCGAGTCCTTGCGATGGAGCTGATTTCCATTTGCCACAATGACACAATCTGAGTGTTGTTTACAGGAGTATCTGCAGCGAGAATCATCAGTGGCTGTTTGATATCTGGCCTTGTTTCACATTCCTCAGGACAATTTTTGTTCTCTCTCTCTCTCCCATGGAAGCCCACGGAATGCATACAAGTTTTTGGCATCCTTATATTTTTTTCCTTAGATTTTTCTCTTATCTTCTTATCTAACTCTCTTTCGTCTCTTGACATATCAATGTTTTACGCTTTTGCTTTTCGGCACTTCGTTATCACTGCTCCGAACCCTGTAAATGTTCCTTGTCAGCCGCTTTTCCGTATACTCTTTCAAAGTTACTTATATTGCTGTAGGCCTAACCACTTCTTCTGTGCCGATCGTCATCTTTTTTCTTTAGTTCCTAGTCTTGTAATTTTCACAATGTCCGAGTTGTTAAATGTTTCAATTATTACCTCAACTACAGTTTGTGTTACACTAATATCATTCTCGATTCCTTCCTATTTCATAATTGTCTTTTTTCCAATGCATTTAAACCGCAACATTATTCTTCCTCTCCAGTCGATCCTGTATTTCATGAGTGGTCCTTGCAATTATTTGTCTCGATTAGTTTTCTGTATATGCCCCTCCTCCATCGGCCTCTGAAGAGGATGCAGTCTGTTATCAATATGTTCTTTAATTTCCTCGAGTTTGACACTTTTAGCAATATAACCATTATTGCACAGCGATGTAACCATCACACATTCCTTGAACACACATAGGTTGACCCATCCACGCTTGCCACACCCGAGAGACACCGGTGGTTGTACAAATAACATTTCGTGCTCAAACTGTAAAACACTTAATGGCGTGATATCGCAACCTAGATGCCCGATATCACCTACCACTCAAGTACCCTCTTGTATCCACACAGATATATGATAACATGTATGGTTATACACTACTAACTAGCAATAAATAACTTTGTCCGATACGCAAATGTCTCCCACCTTTCAATTCCTATGTAATGTGCATGTACTAACGAAGCCATAAGCAATCGACAGCTTCTCAGCGATGCGCGCAGCGAAGGATTACAGAGGCGAAACATGCCGACAGGAGACCTTTTGGTCCATAACTAGGTCGGATGCGAAAAAATATATAATAACGATAAATAAATAAATAAATAAATAAATAAATAACAATTATAATAGTATCAATAATAATAAATAAAATAAATGCAATAAAATGCAATAAAAGCAATAAACAAACAGTTAATTAGTAAATAATAATGAATTGACAGATTAATAAAAATAAACTAAAATCAAGCAAATAATAAACAGACAAATAATAACAAACAAATAAACAAATAATATAAAATAAATGACAGTCATTACAGCATCTTGCTTGGATGTTTATCTAAACGAATCTTAAAGTTTCGAACTGAACTACATTGCACTGCCTCTGCAGGAAGTTTATTCCATTCTTTAATTACACGGTTGGCGAAGTTGTTTCTACCCACTTCCAAATTAAATCTATTTCCTGGCAGTTTGAGGCCATTATTTTTTGTCGGATTCTCATTCAGTGTAAAAAATTTGTCACTTTTGATGTCAATCCCCTTTAGAATCTTAAAAATCTATATGTCACCTCTGAGTCCACGCTTTTTTTAGGGTAAACAGATTTATATGTTTCAATCGATTTTCGTATGATGTATTTTTGATATTTGGAATCAGCTTTGTGGCTCGCCGTTGTACTTTTTCCAATCTGTGAATGTCTTTAATGAGATTCGGTGACCATATGAAAACAGCGTATTCCAAATGTGGATGAACTAACGATTTATATACAGTAGTTTGTAAATGAGAGATGTACTTTTGAATTCAAAAGATTACGCAATCAGTCCTAGAATCTTATTGGCTTTCTCAGAGGCTGAAATACATTGTTTAGATCAGGGGTTCTTAACCTTTTTTCTCCAATTCCCCACTTTTTAGTGAGCCAACTCTCCATTTCCCACCACAGCATCGGTCTTTGACAAATTCGATTTTAACCCATGCAGTGTTTAGTACGTAAATATACACTTTGCTTTTTTGTGCCATTTTACGGCCCTTAATTTTTGTTTGCATATATTAGATTTTTACTAACAGTTATCACATGGAAATAAAATACAGTAGAAACAAACAAAATGAAACAAAAACATATCGATTAAAAAAAAAAGACAGTGGTTCTTCTGTCCGACCGGTCATTCCCCACTTGGCAACTCCGCCATTCCCCACCAGTGGGGAATTCCCCACAGGTTAAGAACCACTGGTTTAGATGATTTGATATCGTTACTGATAATTACGCCGAGATCCTTTTCACTTTCCATTTTTGTTAACGAATTTCCAAATAACTTGTAATCGTACTTAGTTATTTTTACCTATGTGCATAACCTTGCATTTACTTGTGTTAAAATTCATTTGAGTGACCATTTGCCATTCCGCACAGTTTTGTATCAGCAAATTTGGAGACAATAGATTTTAGTCCGTGGTATATATCATTTATATATACTATAAACAGAAGTGACCCAAGAACGGAACCCTGAGGAACTCCACTCGTGACATTTTTCCATCTAGAAGTTTTGCCATTTAAAACAACTCTGTTTTCGATCATTCAACCAATTTCTTGTCCAACTTAATAGACTACCACTTACTCCGTGTGAAGCTAATTTAGTAAGTAGTCTTTCGTGAGGGATGGTATCAAAAACTTTTGCAAAGCCTAGATATATTAAATCTATATTGTTTCTTTTGTCATAATTCGAGATGACTGTGTTGTAGAATTCGAGTAAGTTAGTCACGCAAGAACGTTTCCGTCTGAATCTATGCTGGCTATCATTTATCAAACAATTACTTTCTAAATTATATTAGGTAGCATCTCTGATGATAGTTTCTATTATTTTTCCTACGATTAAAGTCAAGTTTATGGGTCTCTAGTGATCTGGTTTCTTTTGGTCACCTTTTTTGAATATGGGAGGAACGTTAGCTCGCTTCCACTCTCTTGGGACATCTCTGGATATGATGGATTTCTTGAAAATAATTTCTATAGGAACAGCAATTTCAATTTCCATTTCCTTTAAGATTCTTGAATACCAAACGTCAGGCCCTGGTGTTTTATTAATTTTGAGTTTCTCAATACTTTTTTTTTTGTTATATTATTATTATTATTATTATTACTACTATTATTATTATTATTACTATTACTATTATTATTATTATTATTATTATTATTATTATTATTATTATTATTATTATTATTATTATTATTATTATTATTATTATTATTATTATTATTATTATCATTATTATTATTATTATTATTATTATTATTATTATTATTATTATTATTATTATTATTATTATTATTATTATTATTATTATTATTATTATTATCATTATCATTATCATTATCATTATTGTTATCATCACTTATACCCCCTGTGGTAGTATGAGAAAAGAAATCTGCCACTGTGATTCACATGCGAGTTGTAAATGACGACAAAGTGGGATGGAGTGATGGGACTAGGTACCTTGTTCTCTATATACTTATCCTACGAGAAGTCAAGGCATAAAAAGATCTGGGAGATTTCCAACCAGAATCCTAAGATTTGGGTTATTATCATGTGCCTGGCTGTGGTACAGATGAGAGTAAAAGGGAAGAGGTGGGCAGTAAGTTTGTGAGAAAGAAGATGGATGTTTTTGCGTTAAGTAAAATTAAGTTGAAAGGGAGGATGATTTTGAGTTTGAGAGAGCGGGAAGAATGTTTGGAAAGAAGGGGGGGAGGGCGAGGGAGGGAAGAGGTAGCTCTACTAGTAAATGAGGAGATATGTAAGCGTGTGGTCGAGGGAAGTGTTTTCAATGTTAATGTGGGCGAAGGTGAAACTGGGATGTGATATATGGGATTATGTAAGCACATATGGACCTGGTAGGGAGAAGAGTGTAGAGGAAATTGAGGATTTTTTTTTATCGATTTAAATAAAAGCTTAGAGATATTTGGGAAGATAGTAATGTAGTAGTGTTGGGAGATCTCGATGCTAGAGTAGAAAATGAACCAATAGTTGGAGTGGTAAGGAAATTTGGAGTACCAGGTAAAAATCATAGTGGAGAATTGATGTTTGAAACGTGATTAGTTTGAAAGATGTAGTTTTTATTATCCCAGCTTTAAATAAATCATCAATATATCATGTTTGGATATTAATTAAAGCCTAGTTGAATGGGTTTCAATTATTTTGAAACAGCCTGTATATATATGCACATATATATATATATATATATATATATATATATATATGCGTGTGTGTGTGTGATTCACCATTGTCTTGGATCACGTGTTGGACCCGTGATCGACAGATTTTTTTTCCCTCTCGGGCGAGAGCTCAGAGCTCATACATGACCGATATATGGGTAATGCTGTGACCTTACGTGCACACACACACCCAACTCCCCACCCACGAGAGTTGGAGTACCTACTCGCAGCGCAGCGGTACTGAAATTATTTCAGCACTGGGCGGGATTCGACCGCGGACCTATGTAGTGGCATCCAGGAACTCTACCACTGCACCACGAGTCGTGTGTGTGTGTGTGGTTGTGTGTGTGCGTGTGTGTATTTACCTAGTTGTATTTACCTAGTTGTATTTTACGGGAAGGAGAGCTATGCTCGTGGTGTCCCGCCTTCATATCTCATTTTATCTAAACTATTTTTAAATTCATGTATTGTTTTGCATGCGTGTGTGTGTGTGTTTGTTTGTGTGTGTGTGTATTTACCTAGTTGTATTTACCTAGTTGTATTTTACGGGAAGGGGAGCTATGCTCGTGAGGTCCCGTCTTCATATCTCATTTTATCTAAACTATTTTTAAATTCATGTATTGTTTTTGCACACACCACTTTCTCATCTAACTTGTTCCAACTGTCTATTGCTCTGTGAGGAAAGCTGTTCTTTTTCAAATCTCTTCTATAGTTGTCTTTTTTTATTTTC
Organism: Oratosquilla oratoria; assembly: GCF_046742065.1. Lineage (NCBI taxonomy): Eukaryota > Metazoa > Arthropoda > Malacostraca > Stomatopoda > Squillidae > Oratosquilla > Oratosquilla oratoria. The sequence goes on along the minus strand of NC_134780.1, from coordinate 204,867 downwards.
TTTCCGTGTCCTCTTGTATTTCTGTCATCCCATTTTATCAGATTCTCTCTATCAGTAATTTCTATGCCTTTCATGATTCTGTAAATAGCTATCAAATCTCCTCTCTCTCTTCTTTGCTCTAGTGTCTGTAGTTTAAGTTTTTGTAGTCTCTCTTCATATGATAGTTTTGAGAGTGTTGGTGCCAGTTTAGTAATTGCTCTTTGTATTCTTTCAAGTTTTTTTATACATTTTTTTGTACTTGGTGACCATATCGTTGCTGCATATTCCAATCTTGGTCTTATCAGGGTGATTAGGATTTTCCTCACCATTTCTTCATCCAGGTATGTAAATGCCACTTTGATTGTTCTTATTAAATTATAAGTTTCTCCAAAAATCTTATTTATATGTTTCTCAGGTGACATATTATTCATAACAATGACTCCCAGGTCCCTCTCATTTTCTACTCTTTTTATTCCTTCTTCTCCCAAATTATATGATCCTGTTATTCTGTTTTTGCTTTTTCCAAATTCCATTATACTACACTTTTTTGTATTGAACTCCATCTCCCACTTCCTACTCCATTCTTGTACTTTATTTAGATCTCTCTGTAGTGATTCACAATCCTCTTCAGTTTTCACTCTTTTCAGTAATTTTGCATCATCTGCAAAGAAGCTCATATAGCTTTCAATTCCTTCATCCATATCATTAATATATATAGCAAACATTATTGGGGCCAGAACTGTTCCCTGCGGGACACCGCTTATTACTTCATTCCATTTTGAGTGCTGATCTCTTATCACTACTCTCATTTTTCTTTCTTGCAAAAAGTCTTCCATCCAATTTAGCAGTTTACCTTGTATTCCTCCTTCATATTCTAATTTCTTAAGCAACTTCTTATGTGGTACTTTGTCAAAAGCTTTTTTTAGGTCTAGAAATGCACAATCAGCCCATCCATCTCTTTCTTGTATTATATCTATTAGTCTTGAATAGAAACATATTAAATTGGTGACGCATGATCGTCCTTGTCTGAATCCAAATTGCCTTGGATTTAGTACGTTGTTTTTTTCCAAGTATTTTACCCATCTACTTTTGATAATTCTTTCACATATTTTTGCTATTGTACTTGTTAGAGAGACTGGTCTATAGTTGGTAGGTTCTTCTTTATTTCCTCCTTTATATATAGGTACTATATTTGCTTTTTTCCAATCTTCTGGAACTTTTCCTTCTTTTAAGGAACTGCTTATTATGCTATGTATTTTGTCTGCCAGTTCATTCCTACATTCTTTCAGAATCCAGTTTGCTATTTCATCTGGCCCATGCGATTTTCTGACATCAAAATTACCCAAGTGTGTCAATATTTCATTCTTCGTTACTTCTATTTCTTCCATAGGGGGGACTTTTTCCTTCCACTCAATCTCTTCAGGTTGTATATTTTCCCTTGTAAACACTGATTTAAAATGTTTGTTCATAATTTCTGCCATTTCCATTTCCTCAGTGTATTCAACTCCTCCTTGTCTTAATTTCTCCAAGTCTTGTTTGTTTTTCAGTTTATTGTTTACAAATCTGTAGAATAGTTTTGGTTGATCTTTACACTTTTCTATAACATCTTTTTCATATTTTCTTTTTTCCTCTCTGCACTTTTGTACATATTCATTTCTATAACCAGTATATATTTTCCATTTTTCAGGTCTTCTGTCTTTTTTCCATCCGGTCCAGGCTTTGTCTCTTTTGTCTTTTAACTCCCTACAACTTTTGTTGTACCAGCATTTTACATATTCTTTTTCTTGTTTTTGTCTTGGGACATACTTTTCCACTCCTTCTTTGTAAATTTTTGTCAAAATATTCCATTTCTCTTCCACTGATGTTTCTTCTTTGTATATTTCTTCCCAGTTTTCTTGTTGGAAGAATTCTCTTATTTTATCAAAGTTTGTTTTTTCATACATCATTCTTCCTTTTCTATATTGTTCATTTCTTTTCATATATTTTTCTTCATTAAGTTCCAGTTCAATCAATATGTGGTCACTTTTACCTATTGGTGTTTTATATTCAATCTTGTCCACTATTCTAGGTTCAGATGTAATTATTAAGTCTAGCCTCGATGGTTCTTCTTCATTTCTATACCTAGTGTTCTCTTGTATCCATTGTGTCATTGAATGGTCAGTAATCATCTCAAGTAGAGCATTTCCCCATGAGTCATCACCACTCTTTACTGTCATTTCTTCCCAGCAGATTTCTTTGCAATTAAAGTCGCCCATCATAACTATTCTTCCTCCGTCTTCCATTATTTTAGTTAATGCTATCTTTGTGTCCTCTAACATACTTTTATGTTCACTCTCCTCCCATGAGGCTGTTTTCGGAGGCACATAATTGATCACAAATTTTCTGCTC
>NC_134780.1:160000-197500 GCF_046742065.1 Oratosquilla oratoria | reverse complement strand
GAATGGAAAAATTATTTATGGGATTTGATGATGAGTAGCAAAGAGATCTCTCCTCGACGTCCAGCTCGTGTCACCACTGGAGTGACTAGCGCTGGTTCCATTTCTATAGAATTTACTGATGACAATATGCGATCAAAATATAGAGTAACTAGTTATATACGTAAATCATTAATATGACCGCATAATAGTAACTCAAAACTAATCTATTAAACGGCATTAGTTTCCCTCAGCCGAATGAAATATCCTAGTGGAAGCCAGTAAACAAAATCTTATATAAAATAACGACCACCAGCGCCATCTACGCTTTTTCGAGACAGGCTCTAATTGTAAATCTGCTAACTTTTCCTAGACGGGATAGGAGGACGCTATTGGAGTAAACTAAATCGAATGGGCTCTCGTATATTCTTGGTCGCGAGTTCGAGTCCCGCACTTCTATCTGAATTCTAGCAGTGAATGTTACCTACCCCAAAAATGTAATCCCGGGCGCAGCTACGTGCCTCCTTATGTATATGAAATATATATATGTATACATATATATATATATATATATATATGTATTTGTATATATATATATATTTATATGTATATATATATACATACATATATATATGTATATATATACATACATATATATATACATACATATATGTATGTATATGTACGTATATGTATACATACACGTGTGTGTGTGTGTGTGTGTGTGTGTGTGTGTGTGTGTGTGTGTGTGTGTGTGTGTGTGTGTGTGTGTGTGTGTGTGTGTGTGTGTGTGTGTGTGTGTGTGTGTGTGTGTGTGTGTGTGTGTGTGTGTTTACCTAATTGTATTTACCAAGTTGTATTTTACTACGCTCGCGATGTCCCGCATTTGTATCTCGCAGTGTCTAGTTTGCTCTTAAATTCATGAACGGTTTTTGCACACACTATTTCGTGTGTTACGACACCTACGTTACTAGATTATATATATATATATATATATATATATATATATATATATATGTGTGTGTGTGTGTGTGTGTGTGTGTGTGTGTGTGTGTGTGTGTGTGTGTGTGTGTGTGTGTGTGTGTGTGTGTGTGTGTGTGTGTGTATGTATATATATATAAACATATATATATAAAAAAATATATATATATATATATATATATATATATATATATATATATAAATATATATATATTATGTATATTAAGTATTACCTATAGTATAAAGTATTTTACCCCTTTAGTAATGAAGGGATTCCTCAGAGACGAATAAAATAGCCCGATCAGAGGGGAAAACGACGCCCCTTCGGCGCGAGAAAGGTGTCAATAAGACAAGTACTTGCCTTGCTTCGGAAGGGGTGGAACAGAAGTGAATAAGATAGCCTGACATCAATCAGAGAAATGAAATACAGAAATCTTAATTATTTTACGGGAAAATGTCATTTATGTAATTATTTCTCGGACCATTACTAGTTCTGTGATAAGTTTGGGTAAAGTTGCCAAATGCATCTACGGGCTCGCCTGCGAACGAGGGCAGCAGATGCTGCGACGTGAGTAACGGTGGGGAGAGCTGAGTGGGTGGATAGTTTGGAAAGACAGCTGACAGTGTAACGTAAATTTGCACTATCAGAAAGAACCTAATCAGGGTTGTAGACTGCTGCAGGACGATCGGCGCTGCAAGGATTACCCAACGCTGCAATTTTCCAAGGATTGTGTGCATCCTGTGTTAACAGAAAGCCGGCAGGAAATGGAATTATCTTTTGTGATATCCGATACATAGGGATGCGTTTTTGCGAGTGTCACCTCGTAAGAGATCTTGAATCTGTTTGATCACAATGGTTTCAGCGTAGATATATTGAGTAAAATCTTTACTTGCTAGTCTCCCCTTTTATTTTATTTTTTTATTTATTCATTTATTTTCAGTTTATTTTTATTTTTCAAACCTTCATTGAGGCAGGATTTAGTTGGATTGAGACAGTGACATATTATGAAAACAAACATGGCAAAGAGATCAGGGTGTAGGTTTTATCTGTATTATTGTAATTCAATGTGATGAACGTGAGTTAATATTGAATATGCACCGTGTTTCTTTTAACGAACTACTGGATCAGAAAGTGACGTTCGCCGCAAAAACGAACAGGTGCAAAGGGGCCTCTTCTCTCGCTGTCTACCAGTGCCGAGGTACGAGTAGTTAGATATCCCTTCGGGAAAATAAATACCAATATAAATTTACGAGGGGCATGGCACTGAGACGTTTCTTCCCGAAATGAAACTGACTTCGGGTAAATTGACTTTTTTGAACTTTTTTTTTTTTTCAGTGGCATCTTCTTACTCTCCAATACGAAAAAGGTGGCTCCCATGTATAATCACTTCTTTAATTGTACTAAACATAGCGATCAAGTCAGCTCTTTTTATTTCCTCAAATCTTGGGAGGTCCAGTGTGTCTATTTGTGTATTTACGTAGTTGTATCTAGTTGTATTTTACGGGAAGGAGAGCTATGCTCGTGGAATCCCGTCTTCATATCTCATTTTATCTAACCTATTTTTAAATTCATGTATTGTTTTTGCACACACCACTTTCTCATCTAACTTGTTCCAACTGCGTGTGTGTGTGTGTGTGTGTTAGTGTATGTGTGTGTGTGTGATCCACCATGCTCTTGGACCACGTGTTGGACTCGTGATGGGCAGCTATTTCCCTCCCTGAGGAAAGCTCAGAGCTCATATGACCGATCTATGGGTATTGCTATGACTTTACACGCACACACACACACCCAACTTCCCGCCCACGAGAGTTGGAATAACGACTCGCAGAGCAGCGATACTGAAAATATTTTAGCCCTGGGCGGGATTCGAACCCGGACCTCCGTAGTGGCTTGCTGCTACAGGGTGGAAGTGTTCACGTGCTGAGGCAGTGCTGGCTTCTATTTTCCACTTGCTGAGCTCGTGCTGGCTTATACTTTCCGCGCTCCCGAGAGAAGCGAATTCATTGTCTCAAAATTTGCAACTTATGGTACTCTTTGCCAGGAAGGAAGCTACGCTCGTTATTATGTGTGTGTGTGTGTGTATATATATATATATATATATATATATATATATATATATATATATATATATATATATATATATATATATATATATATATGGTTGATAAAAAGTATCTCTAAACACTGGGACCCATTCAGTGTCGTACAAAATACATATATATATATATATATATATATATATATATATATATATATATATATGCATATATATGTGCGTGTGTGTGTGTACGTACGTGTGTGTCTGCATGTGCGTATGTTTGTTAATGTGTGTGTGTGATTCACTTTGGTCTTTGGATCACGTGTTGGACTCGTGATCGACAGCTATTTCCCTCCCGGAAGAGAGCTTAGAGCTCGTATGACCGATCTTACACGCACACACACACACAACTCCCCGCCCACGAGAGTTGGAGTAACGACTCGAAGCGCAGCGATACTGAAATTATTTTCAGCCCTAGGCAGGATTCGAACCCGGACCGCCGTAGTGACAGTCTGGGACTCTACCAACCGTGCCATGTGTGTGTGTGTGTTTGTTTGTTTGTGTATGTGTGTGTGTGTGTGTGTGTGTGTGTGTGTGTGTGTGTGTGTGTGTGTGTGTGTGTGCAATTCAACGTGGTCTTGGATCAACAGCTATTACCCTCCTGGATTTGAGTTTCATAGTTGGTATGGCTCACTCTGTGGATTACACTATGACCATACATGAACACAAACATACTCGGGCGTGTACACACACATACATACACGCACACACACACACACAAACACACACACGTGCGCATGTGTAGCTGTAGATTTGTGTGTAGTCTACATTGGGTTTCGAGGCGTAGAGACAAACGAGGTTGTGATTTGTTTTCTTTAATCTCTTCGTTTAGACTGAACAACAACCTAAACCATATCACGAGGAAAACACTGGCGGTTGCAAATGGTGCTATTTACACATAGATTTAGATGGTGGCTGTTGCCAAATGAAAAAGTTATATGTATAATCTATTAGCTACTAATTACTGCTTAATCTACTTTTACAATGTGCTATACGGGAACTGAGTATGGGCACTTTATATTCATGCATAGTTCAGATATATGTACAAGCATGGAACATATATCAAAAATTATATCGGTTGTATGACGATTTGCAGTTGGTAATGGCGGACGCAGGTGTCCTTGCATGCTCGGCCGAATGACCACGGTGAAATCCGACACAATAGGAAGTCCCGCGGGAGTTTTCTAGAGAGGCCGTGATCTGACGTGCTAGCTCATGCGTGCGTGTGCACGCTGGACATCTAAGGGATTGAATATTTCCATCATCTTGCAACATGGCTGACCTAACCCAACTCAATACATTTGTTCACCGCTGGTATCTCACCTACCTGTGGTATAAACACAGGGCGGAGGCCGGATGTTAAGGAAGTTCTATTTTACTCAACAAAGACTCGCTAGTCTTTCTTGTCTACGTAGTCTAAACCCGCTACAGAACAAAGGAATGAGCCGGGCAGACAAAGCAGCGTCAACTTTGGGGAGGCAGATTTTCCCCCCGTTTAAAATTATCTGTGAAGCAATTAATGAATACTTCTGGAACTATAAAGAAACAGGAAAACTTTCTTTACATTTACAACATGGAAGTGAGCAAACACGTGCTAAAGATTAACAGAAAAAAGAAGACGAATCAAGAATGATCCCGTAAAAAAATGTGAGACAGCTAAAAATTCCAGAAATGTGGCCTAGGGGTAAATGGAGAAAGAGAAAATCCAATAGAACAAGTGAAGCTTACAAACGAGCTAGACGTGAAAAAAAAAAACGCAGGTGGGAGGAAAGAAGCATTGAAAAGTGTATCGTAGGTAAGTGCAAACATAAACCACGACTGTTGTGCAAGTTCATCACTGGGAAATTGAATGCAGGAAGAAATAACCAAGCTAATAACGTATGCTAGCTATTTTTGATGAGGCTTCAGCTTAGAATAATGAATTATAGTTTCCAAACTGTTTTCATAGAGTAGAGCACTTTTCTAAAAGAAAGATACGAGCAATAGTTTGGATGTAGAAAACATATATGTAGAAGTGAATGAAGTGCTCAATATTTGGTGATAATTGGATGAGAGAACTTCAACCTGGATGCTCAAGAATGCAGGGAACAGTTGGTGAATAATATTCATAGCATTACTGTGTGTTCATCAAAAGGAAGAGTCGTGTCACAGAATTGCCTTCCACTCTTTATTGCTGGCCTTTCTTCAATCATTCTTTCCTTGTGTTCAAACAGCTCCAATATTCTTTTATCAACCCTATCTGCAAGCTCTCTTTCCGCCACTGCTTTCTGCCTGATCTCCTCGCTTCTCATTCTATCAATCTATGAAACGCAGATTTAAAATTTGAAAATTCCGTCATAAAAGCCGTTGGCCAAGCTTTCATCAACCAAGACAGGATCACGATCTTGTGATTTCAGTCAAGCGAATAATCGTGGGACCAGTGGGCATCATGGAAAGAGGGTTAAAATGTAAGCATGTGAATGCATTCTGTCTCTAACCAAACCCAACTTAATGCCCGCAGGCTCCCTTATAGCCCGTGCCTCAGCTCTCCTTCTCCTTCTCCTCGTCCCGTCCTCGTCCTCCTCCTCCTTCCTGCCTTCCTCCTCCCTCTCCAGTTGGACCTCCATTTCCACCCTCCTCCATCCTCTTTTCCCTGTTCCTTGTTCCCCTGCTACATTCATCATGTCCGAGGAGAAGCTTGTCTATTCCTTGAGGCCTTTGAGCGTCATTGACTTTAGAGGAATATAGCGCCCTCCTAGTGCATCAAGGTCATCATGCTTTACATAACGAACGTTTCGTGGTGGGATGTTTGGTGTTTTTGTCTGTTAATCTTACCTGGGTTAATATGTAACAGTCTAAGACCGAATGCCTCTTGCTCAGCAAAACTCCTAAAATAATAAGTCCTGTAATTAAGTTTACATAACGATAACCGAGCTTTGAACTTTCGCTTTCTTATTCTTGAATAAAAAGATAGCTAGATAACGGCGACAAGGGAGAGAACAGTAAGCAATAGTGAATAATTCCAAAAATAGAGGAAAATAAAGAGAAGACAGGAAGTGTGGAGGAGAGAGGCGAGAGGAGTGAAGAACAAGGTAGGGAGGAATGGGGAGAGCAAAACAGGACGAGAACGGTTACACGCACAGGTGTACTGACCGCGCATGGACAGGTGCTACTGCTATAGATAAAAAGAAGAGGTGAGGCTTGACTGGCTTGGAAAACTATATAATATAGGAAGCTAAATTTAAGGTCATTGCACGAAAACACGCTCGTCTGAACACTCACACACACACACACACTCACACACACCGAGACTGCAGCAGATCCGAGGTGAATACACACACACACACACACACACACACACACACAGCTACGGAACTAGCTTATAAATATTTTGTAAGGATGTTTTCCAATCCCAAAACTGTGATTGTAGTAGATTATAATCTGGTTGAATTTGAACAAACTGACAGTTGATAAGATAATTTTCAAATTTTTCATTTAGGGATTGGCTACCTTCTGAAGTAGGTATTCCTCGCCAGTGTGATTCGTGTCTAGTGACTCCAGCATATCCTTGTGTTTTGTATGAATCTGTACGAGTACAAATGTATGACATAAACTGTATGAATAATTCTATCTGAATCTGAATGAAATAAATTGTGTGAATCGTTTCTCTACTGGGGTGATGCTGCGTAGACGATTTGTTAGAGCACAGCCCCTATGGTGAAATTGCTGGCGTCCGTTGACAACAGTAGCTGGGCACTAGTGTTGGGCAAATACCGATAATTTCAGTACCGGAATTACCGGTAAACAACAATGCCGTTACCGGTATTACCTGTAAAAGACTCGTGAGGTAGTAGTGATGTCTCAAGTTCAAGTCGTCTTTATGACTTAAATCTTTAAACAAATTTCATCCTACTATGGTGTGTAGTCACAACTCAAGTTTTGTAACGTCGTCACTATAAAAATCCTGCCTCCTGCATCACGAACGGGCGAAGGAAGCACTAACCTACCCTACATGCCTACCGGTGCTATAGGCAAAATGTAAAGGGAAATATATATATATATATATATATATATATATATATATATATAGATATATATATATATATATATATATATATATATATGTATATGGGTCTTTTCCGTTTGGCGACGCGGAATTTTTCGATGAAACTTTCACAATTAATATAGTTTCGTATGCTGATCACAGAAATAACATTAATTCTATTGAGAAATTAAAAAAGTGCCGAAAAAACGGTTTTAATGGTAAAAAATTATCGAGACCATAGCGGTACATACTTGCTTAATGGTAAAAGTTTAACCGGTAAAATTAGCGGGACACTGGGCCCGTCAATACCGCCAAGCCGAGACGCGCTTACCGAGACCTTAGCGGTACACCCCTTAACGGTATTTTACCGGTAAAGTTAGCGGCACACTGGGCCCGTCATGCCGCCAGTACCGCCAAGCCGAGACGCGCTTACCGAGACCTTTGCGGTTCATCCCTTAACGGTATTTTACCGGTACACTGGGCCCGTGCCGTCAGTCCGTCACTCAGACCACCAAGGCGAGACGTGCTTACCGCTCTCTGAGTGTTATGGTATAGCTTATCGAGTTATCGGTTAACGGAACCTTAACGGTACCAAAAATTTTACCGGTAAAGTACCGTTAAGGTTGTTACCGGTATCTGCCCACCACTACTGGGCACCTGGTGCGAGGAAGGAGAGGGTGGTGGCACGGACAAGGGTGATGCAAACATGGTCATCATAATAAAACAACAGGGCAGGACTCGCAGTAATGGGTATAAACTAGACAAATTTAGATTTAAGAAGGAAATAGGCAAGAATTGGTTTACTAATAGGGTGGTCAATGAATGGAATAAACTTAGTAACCATGTAGTAAGCGCTGAAACTATCAGTTGTTTTAAAAAACGATTAGACAACTTTATGGATAGGGATGACGGGTGGTGATGGATACGGAGCTGCCTAGTGTAGGCCTTACGGTCTCTTGCAGTCAAAGGATTAAGGATTTACAAAGGCGGAGCATGCCGACAGGAGACTTTTATTCTTATGTTTTTATGGCTTTTCGCGTTGACAAAGGTAGCTTGCATGACAGGGATCCACTGGAGGTCCTTCGGTTTTCCGTGGGTGCATCGGTTGACAGATGTTGGTGAGGAAGCGGAGGCAGAAGTTTACCATCCTGGTAAAATCCTGCAAGGCTTTGATGGTGGTGGGTCTGGAAACTTCTAGACTGCGGGGAATTTATTCTGAAGGGGACGAACGCCGTCAGGAGAGATAAAGAATCCCAAGAATGGAATGTACTTTTTTCCCGAAGGTGCATTTGTTGAAACGGATGACTAGGTCGTTGTCTTGGAGACTCATGAGGGTGACCCGCATTTGTTGGAGATGCTGATCAGGCGACTCTGAGAACAATAAGATGTCTTCCACGTAACAGACGCAAAAGTCGAGGTCTTTGGGGATGCCATCCAGGCGCTAGAAGGTCACGCCTGAGTTTCGCAAGCCGAAAGAAAAAGAGTAGTGAAAGGTATACGATCCGATGATGGCGGTCTTCGGGATGTCGTCTGCATGTAACGAACCTTAATGTTAGACCTTCAGGATAGTGTCGATAAAATCTTGGCGCCGTTGATGTATGTGGTGACGTCGTCCATGTCCGGAAGGGGGTAGTCAGTCTTCGTCATTGTGTTTAGCCGCCAGGAGTCTTCACAGGGGCGCCAGGAACCGTTATTCTTCTTGGCGAGGCGGACGAGGGAGAACCAAGGGGTGAGAGTCTTGTCTTTTGGCTGTATACACCACGATAATCACGTGGCATGGAACGCGCATGATGTCGCCCACGACCTGACGCTTCTCTGCCAGTGCGACCCTGCTTGACCCGACCTAACCTAACCCAGTGCAATTGTGTAATTACGCACCACGGGTGACTACCCACGCGGTATATATATCGGCTCCTGCCGCATGTAAAATCAGTTCACTCATACTTTACAATAAAGGAGACGAACTCACCAAAACCTCTTTCTCTTCACCAACGGTAGAATCGCTACATGGCAAAGGCCCAGCCTCTTAATCTTCTGGAAGGTTTTCTTGACGGCGATGATTTTCTCAAGTATATATATATATATATATATACAGTATGTGTGTGTATAAATATTCACGCACACACACACACAAGGTATCACAAAAATGTATAGACACTTTAGTAGCTGATAACTCAATAGTTTATAATTCATCTTATTATTACTTTTATTTATTTATTTATATATTTATTTATTTTGTGTATTTATTTATTTATTTTGAGATAAAACCCATTGGAAATAATAATGGCAGCCGGACTAAATTTTGAAGAAAGGAAATTAATTCTAAAATGCTGCTGGAAGTATGGAAAAGCAGCTGAAGTACAAAGACAATTTAGGAGGGAGTTTCAAAAAGAACCACCAATGCGAGTTACCATCACTCGAATTAGAGATAAGTTTGAAGATGATGGAACTCTTCAGAACAAACAAGAAGTGATCAGGAAGACTACGGGCATCGACAAGCCTCACAAAGGAAGATAGAGAGCTGGAAACGTTTCAGCGAAGCAAGCTAGTCGTGAGGTAGGTATTTCAAAATCATCTGTCCATCGCATTATGAAACGCTGTCATTGGAAAGTCTACGTTCCAAGATTAGTTCATGTTCTTAATGATGATGACCCAGACCGAAGAGTAGTATTGCGAGTGGTACTTGGAACGATATATCGAAAATGGACACTTTCCAACACAGATTGCGTGGAGTGACAAGGCCACATTCAAATTAAATGGTTCAATTAACCGCCACAATTGCACTTATTGGAGTCCTGAGCATCCACTTGCTATGGTCGACCACCATGTTGATTTACCAGGAATTACAGTGTGGTGCGGCTTATCGTCAAGAGAATTAACTGGACCGTTCTTTTTTGACGCTACTGTGACTGGTCCCGTTTGCTTGAACTTGCTGTAACAGTCTGTCATGCCAGGCATTAGAAAAGACTTTGAAGATGAGGAGTTTTATTTTCAGCAAGATGGAGCACTTCCAACCATTGCGATGATAGATCGTTCCTTGATGAGATCTTCCCAAACAGGTGGGTTGGACGGAGGGGTTTCGTTGAATACCCTCCGCGTTCACCAGACCTCACACCACTAGACATTTTTTTATGGGAATATCTAAAAGACAAAGTCTACGCTATAAGACCAGCAACAATCGCTGAACTGGGAGCAGCCATTGAACGTGAATGCACGCAAATGCCAAAGGAATTGTATCATGATGTGCGCGATTCCATTGCTTCGCGTTGTCAGCAGTGTCTGGACCAGAACGGACGTCAGTTTGAAAACAGGCGGTGACAAAACAATAAAATGATGTTTGTAAATTCTATTGCGTTTTGTAAATAAAAATAATTGTGATAAACATCTACTTTACAATTATCTAAACTGTGTATACATATTTGGGACACCCTGTGTATATATATATATATATATATATATATATATATATATATATATATATATATATATATGTATATATATATACATTTTCTATTAAAAATCACTGCATACTCTACATTGGTGATCTTCTTTAGACTTTCTATTCTCCTGAGTATTTTCTTCTCTAATATTTCATTCGGAAATATATATTTTCTCTCCCTGCTTTAGAGAAGAAAATACTCAGGAGAAGAGAAAGTCTAAAGAAGATCACCAATGCAGAGTATGCAGTGATTATTAACAAAAAATTTATCAAAGAAAACCTGCTCCCTAAATTCATATATATATATATATATATATATATATATATATATATATATATATATATATATATATATATATAATATATATATATACATATATATATATACATATGCCAACGGCTTTTCCCCCCTACAAGGAGGGTAGCCCAAAAAAAAAAAAAAAAGGCATAGAAACCCACTCCCACCCATTTCATCCCCACATACTCCACTCTCATTCACCCTCCTCCCTCCCTCTTATTATGGCTACTCCTGGATGACGGGTCATCCTTGCATCTCGCTTTCTGCTCAGGGTCAGAAGTAGTGTCGCAAAACACAACACATCCACAGCAAGGCCGCTTCATTAAATCGACATCCCCCCCCCCAACTCTCCGTCTCATCATGCAGAAAAAGAGAAGACGGGGAGAAATTTACACAAATACTACTTCACCTCAATCCTTCACCCACTCCCTTCCATGCATGACAGCACCATCCATACACAACTATTCTCCACTCACCCCTATATTCTATCTTCTCCCGTCCTTCCTCAACAGACATTCCCCTCTTTCCCAATGCCCCTTTTACCCCATCCATCCATCTCATCCTTGGTCGCCCCCGCATGTTCACTCCTTCCACCTCTGCATTCCACGGCTCTTTTACTAATATTTCCTCACTCATTCTTTCCATGTGTCCAAACCATCCCAATACTCTTTCATCTACCCTATCTCCCAACTCCCTTTCCACTTCCGTTCTACTCCTCACCTCCTTATTTCTCACTCTATCCAGCCTAGCAACCCCTATCATACTTCTCAAGCACCTTATCTCATACACATTCAAACTCCTCCTCTCTTTCTCTCTTATGTTCCATGTTTCTGCCCATACAGTGCTGTCGGAATAGTCACTCCTTCATACAATCTCCTCTTGACATCCATTCCCAAATGTCTATTTCTCATTACACTTTTTAATGCCCCAAGGCATTTACTTGCTTCTCTCAATCTACATTGTACCTTCACCTCCACTCCCTTTCCCCGCCAGATTCACACCCAAGTATCTAAACTATCCATTTACTCCAGTCTCTCTTCCTTTATACTCTCTTCCAGTCCGCTGCCACTCTCTCCCCTTGTACATCTCATCACCTTACTTTTACCCACATTTATCATCAACTTCCTTTTTTCGCACACCTTCCCAAACTCTGTCACTAACTTTCTCAATCCCTCCTCTGATCCTACCACAAGCGCAGTGTCGTCAGCAAACAACAACTGGCTCACCTCCCACTTTTCTCCATTTCCTTTAATCATCTCTAATCCTCGACCGATTACTCTTACATTTACCTCTCGCACCAATCCACCCATGTATAAATTGAACAGTCAAGGTGACATAACGCATCCCTGACGAAGTCCCACCTTTTCCTCAAACCACTCACTCTCCTTTTCTGATTCTAACACAAGCTCTACTACTCTCGTAAAAACTCTTGACCACTCTTAACAGCGCTCCTCCTATCCCATGTATCTGCAATACCTCCCACAATAAATTCCTGTCTACCCTGTCATAAGCATTTTCCAAATCCATAAAGGCCCAAAAAACATCCTTACCTTTCCCTAAAGCTTTCTCACATATCTGTCTTACCACAAAAATATGATCTACGCAACCCCTACCTTTCCTAAACGCACACTGTTTCTTACCAATTACTCTGTTTCTCTCCTAATATTCTCAATCATATCCCTCCCATAAGCCTTTCCAACTACACTTAACAAACTGATCCCTCTGAAACAACTACACTCACACTTGTCCCCTTTCCCCTTGTAAAGTAGAACTATACAGGCACTCCTCCAATCCACCAGCACTTTACCCTATTTTAAAACAAACATTGAATAACCTCTCCAGCCAGTCCACCATCACTGTACCTCCTTTTTTTAGACATTCTGCATAACACCCATCCAACCCAGGTGCCTTACCTGCTCTCATCATCTTAACAACTGCCTTCACATCATCTTTTCTTATTTCCCCTCAATTTCCCTCCATCCATCTCTGCCTTCCACACTCTCCTTGCTAGTCTTTCTTCAATCATTCTTTCCATGTATATAAACCTTGCCAGTATTCTTTGATGAACCCTGTCTACCAACTCCCTTGCCCAGTGCTGAAAAGCATCACAGCACTGTATGCCGGCAATCCGCTCTATTGGGCAAGGAGTTATGTGTGTGTGTGTGTGTGTGTGTGTGTGTGTGTGTGTGTTTGTGTGTGATTCACAATGGTCTTGGATCACGTGTTGGACTCGTGATCGACAGTTACTAACCTCCCAGATGAGAGCTCAGAGCTCGTATGACCGATCTATGGTTAATACTGTGACCTCACACGCACACATACCTCCAACTCCCCGCCCACGAGAGTTGGAGTAACAACCCGCAACGCAGCGATACTGAAATAATTTCAGACCTGGGCGGGATTCGAACCCGGACTGCCGTGGTGGCAGGCGAGAACTCTAACCACCGCGCCGTGTGTATGTGTATGTGAGTGTGTGTGTGTGTGATTCACCTTGGTCTTTTACCTTAGTCTTTGGATCACGTGTTGGACTCGTCATCGACAGCTACAGTATTTCCCTCCCGGAAGAGAGATCGGATCTCGTATGACCGATCTATGGGTAAGGCTGTGACCTTACACACACACCCAACTCCTCGCCCACGAGAGTTGGATTAACGACTCGAAACGCAGCGATACTGGAATTGTTTCAGCCCTGGGTAGGATTCGAACCCAGACCGCCGGAGTGAGAGTCCGAGACTCTACCAACCGCGCCACCGAGTCGTGTGTGTACTAGTGTGTGCGTTTGTGTTATTTGTCGTTATCCATAGAACGGACAATATATGAGTTCCGTGTTCACATCCAGGAAGGTAACAGCTGTCGATTACGTATCCAACACGTGATCCAAGACCATGGTGAACTACACATAGACAAGATGATGAGAAATGGCTCAAACGCAAATCATCAGATTTGAAGATGACCTACATACAATGAAAAGGGAATTTGATCTTTATTTTCATTGGTCGGAACTTATGACATATAAGGTAAGCATCAAGTATTGGAATGTAGCAGGCAAGGACAAGATTAAAAACATTTAAATCAGGGAACGTGTTTCAGAAG
This sequence comes from Oratosquilla oratoria, assembly GCF_046742065.1. Classification (NCBI taxonomy): domain Eukaryota; kingdom Metazoa; phylum Arthropoda; class Malacostraca; order Stomatopoda; family Squillidae; genus Oratosquilla; species Oratosquilla oratoria. Next base: position 183,590 of record NC_134780.1, on the reverse strand, counting down.
ATAAACGTAGAGATGCATGGAAGAGAATTAAAGGAAGGCAAGGACAAGGATGAAATGAGGATGGAAGAACATTATTATTATTATTATTTTCTTTATTATTATTATTCTTTTTTTTTTCTTTCTTTCTTTCTGGATTCCTCAGTCAGAGACTGAGGAATTTTTCATGAAGGGAAGAAAAGGGTGATGCAACACAGGGGAAAAATACAAGGAAATTAAAAGTATTCGTTAATGCAGCTGGTTTACAATCGGCCAAATTGGAAACAAATGATTACTTGATGGTGCATGAATCTGATATCTTGTGCTTACTCGAGACGAAGCTTCCACTCGATATGCATCTGGGGAATAATAGATACACTATCTGAAGACAAGGCAGAGAAGATAAGATGGGCAGCGGAATGATTACTTGATGGTATATGCCCCTAACATATTGTGCCTAGTGCAGACCAAGCTTCCAAGAAATGTTGATCTACAGTGGGGGAATAATAGGTGCACTATCTGGATACAAGACGATTATTTAAAATGGTGGTGAAGCGATAGGTATTGTGAGAAACAGCGTAACTGTGGAACAAACGAATTTGATGAAAGCAAGGTTGAAGCAATCTAAAATTTTTAACCATTAGAACATGTTGGACATATAAAATATGCGGTGTGTAGTTCCTTCATGTTCTGCGGCAGAACATGAAGGAACTACACGCCGCGTATCTTATATGTCCCACGTGTCCAATAAGTATAAAGATGATGAGAAAATAATAATGATAATAATAAAACATTATTAAAAGAAATGTGACCCCCACGAAAGAACGAGACAAATTATCACTCATTATTTATTACAGGAACAAGAAAACATCTTCTCTAATTCTGAGAAACCACATCGCCCCGAAACCTCATGGAATACGTCAATCCCACGTAGTGTACAAATTCACTTGCCCAGAGGAGGACTGTACGCCCCTATCTACCTACGTGGGAAGGACAACTACCACCCTGTCCAGACGAATCACCCTTCACCTGCAACAAGGAGGACCTAAACAACACCTTTGGACCCACCACAGACGCCATCTCGACAGGGAAACCATGATGAATAATACTGAAATCATCGCAGAGGAGAAGGACCTCCAACGTCTATCTTGGAGGCTGTGATTATAAAAGATTTACAACCCGTTATCAATATACAAACTAATGATTTATCTCTCCCCCCCAGCATGAAACCTACACGCAGGAGACATTTGATCGCAAAAATAGAGCCGCCGGATTGGAGAACACCCATACACAGACAACCCACAGAGATTCAAAAGAAGCAACTCGCAGAGGACAAAATGCCTTAGACGATCGGTTAGACTGAGGAATCAACGAAATAGCGCCAGCCAAGCAGAGGAGAGTCATTAGTGATCTCTCCAAGTTTTGTCTTTATTCATTTTTATACAGACCATTGCTTATTTCTCTTAATTCCAACTGAAGATGCAGAACGATCTGCGAAACGTCTTGGGTTTTTTCTGCTGTGTTTTGTTTATTTTGATTTATTTTGTGTATAATGTAGATATCTGTGTTAATGTAAGTTACTGATGTCAATTGGAAATTTGCTTCTTCCCCTCTCTTTTACTCAGAAATCTACTTTCCGAAAGCTAGAAAGCTTGCGGAAGAAATTAATTTCTAATGAATTTGTTGTCGTTTTCAACAAAATATGTATATATATATATATATATATATATATATATATATATATATACACACAAAGGATATATATATATATATATATATATATATATATATATATTTATATATATATATATACATACACAAAGGATTTACAAAGGCGGAGCATGCCGACAGGAGACCTTTTGGTCCATATCTAGGTCGAATGCGAAAAAAATCATAATAATAATAAAATAATAAATAAAAACTATAATAAAATAAATAAATGCATAGGTATAGTTAGATTATATATATATATATATATATATATATATATATATAAATATATGTATATATATACACACATATATATATATATATGTGTGTGTGTGTGTGTGTGTGTGTGTGTGTGTGTGTGTGTGTTCACTTGGTCTTTAGATCACGTGTTGGACTCGTGATCGACAGCTATTTCCCTCCTGGAAGAGAGCTCAGAGCTCGTAGGTCCGATCTATGGGTAATGCTATGACCTTACACACACTCACACACCCAACTCCCCGCCCACGAGAGTCAGAGTAACGACCCGAAGCGCAGCGGTACCGAAATAATTTCGGCCCTGGGCAGGATTCGAACCAAGTACTACGGGCACCACCATGCTAGTAGTTCAGCGCTCTACCAACTGCGCCACCGAGTCTGTGTGTGTGTGTGTGTGTGTGTGTGTGTGTGTGTGTGTGTTGTAAATCCAATTGTAAACTAAAATGAATGGTGACCGAACGTTTTCGTCTATTAAATACATTTACAGACCTTTTAAATTGTATTAAATAGACGAAAACGTTCGGCCACCTTTCATTTCATTTTCCAATTGGTTTTATTACACATTTTGTGAATCACGTGTTTTTGTGACCTCTTCGCATATATATACATATATATATATATATATATATATATATATATATGTATATATATACATATATATGTATACACACACACACACACACACACACATATATATATATATATATATATATATATATATATATATATATATACATTCTTATCAACTACAATACACTTAAATTCTGGGCTATCAACATCAAGTGACGCGTGGACGCCAGCATGCAGAAATTGACACGAACCGGGGCCAGCACGTGACAAGGGTTAATGACTTAACCTATTGCGGCATCAAGAGAGATATAAGTTGAGCGCAACTTTTCTTATATATTCATATGCTCGAGTTACACACACACACACACACACACACACACCTTTTTTTATGATTTTTCACTCCACAGCCCAAAAGCTCAAGAGCAACAAAAAAGCAGAAGCTCAGCTCACTAAGAGATGAGAGATTTATGACTGAACAGTTGTTGGCGTGGTAAATATTTTTTCAGTTATTTAAACTTAGTGATCAGAGTGCAAGATATTTACTTTTTTTTTCAAAACCACAAATTAGATATAAAAGCATTACCAAGCATTTTCACGTTTTTTTTTTATTATTAAACTTGAATTTAGACAAAATATATATATATTTTCCAACTCTGAAAAAATCGTCTGAAGTTCAAAAACAAGTGAGGGAGTCGGAAATGTGACGCTTGGTTTTGTCGTGCGTCGGTATTTACGCGCCATTGTAAACATTGAATCTAGCTAATAGCAGTGAGGAAATTTGATGAATTATGGTCTACTGTGTAGCTACTGAGTGTAAAAATGGTTAAGGAATGTAACAACAAAACCAACACTATCAATAATTTGGATTCCCACATCTTTAAAACTCAGCTTCAAACGTCTGTTGATCTACTCATATCCTATTTCTGATTTTTTGGGATTATCCCTTGTGATAAATCCAAAAATTCTCATGCAGAAGGTTTCTTTATAGAATATAAAAGCCCCTCCCTCTGTGACTGCAGGATATTCAACAAAGCATACTACAGAGACAGGGGAATATATATAAATATATATATATATATATATATATATATATATATATACATACATATATATATATATATATATATATATATATATATATATATTAGCTTTTTGGTCATGAATTTATACTGGTTACATCATTTAATAGTCCAATTTGATCCATTTATGACACAATAAATATCTTTCTCATAATTTTTATATCTCAAAATCATAAGTTTGATTGATTTTTTTCCCTTATGCAAGACTACGCCAAATTCAGCTACATACATTTATGAAAGTTATATTTTTTTCTTGGTGGGGGGGGGGAGTTTAATAGGACTCTATAAATAAACGTAATTTTCTCAGTTATTACAGGGATAGCAAAAGTCTACCCAAACATTTTTGTCATCTTTTATGGTCTAGTTCATCATTCTGAAGAGCAGCTCAGGGGACGTTGCGCGTACACAAGAACACTCCTTCCCCTAGCCAATCGACTATAGACCTAGGTAGCCTTAGCAACACACATTTTGTGAAGCTGCACAGATTATGAATATCCACAGAATGTGCAGGACCAATAATGAGTTCGTAATTGGACTACAGATAACGAATTCATTTAGTATGCACATATGAGGATCCGTAAAAAGGTTTGGTTAGGTAAGGTTTACAATGTGTGCATGTTTAATAGATTTGTATCTGTGCGCCCAATTATGAATTCATTATTTGTGCTGCACATTTTACGAGTATTAATAATCTGTTCAGCAATGTCCCCATGCAAAACCGATCCACTGCTTGAACCACCGATTGAACTTGGTGGTGGCTGAAGCCTGTGATGTGAAGGAATTGAAACTTGCTGTTCAGGCTACCAGCGATGCCTACAAGGTACATCAACTCTAGCAACATAAGGACACTAAGGATCACTGAGCTCGTGAAGTTTTCTTCAGTAAACAGAAAAAGGCTGGTGATCCTGTGTCCAATCAGGTGGATCGAGCGGCATGATGCCGTCCTCGTGTTTGTCGAGTTTCTGCCTCTGATTGTGATTTTCCCTGAAGATGAGATCAAGTTGGATGCCATTCCTGGGCTACTCGCTCCGATTCGAGACCCACGTTTCCTCGTTGGACTGGTTGTATCACAGCCGGTTTTGGCGCAAACAATCAACCCGAGCAGAGCCCTACAGAAGAAGGACGATGACCTGGTATCTGCGTACGCACTGATTCGTGAGATCGAAGCTCTATTCTCCTTAAAGGGAGAGCAACTCCCCATAAGCTTTGCTTCTCGCTCTCCCTTTTCAACAACTAATTTTGTAAAAATTTTGTATATATGTATGTCTAAATTGTATTTCATATTGTTGAATAAACCTTAACTAACTAACTAACTAGTTCAGAGCGGATGCTGAGAAGTACTTCCACGATGTTTTCAAGAAAGCTAAAGATTTGCTTGCTGAAGTAGACTCAGCTCACGATGACGTTCCTGGTACTCTAGTCTGTGGACGACAGACACAGCGTGCCAATGTTCCGACCGCAATTGCTGAAGAGTACTATCGACGCTCAGTGTATATTCCATCTTTGGACCAGTGTCATTGGCGAGATAAAGAGCAGATTCAACGATGGCGCTGTGCCAGTTGATCTTAGGATGAAGGAGTTTGTCAAAGGCTCAAAAGCAAACGTGGATGGTGTTTTCAAAATCGCCAAGTTCTACGAGAGTGACAATGAGTCACTGGTGCTTGTGGGGGCGGAGGTACAACGATGGATAGATTCCGTTCCAGAATTCGAGTATGTTAAAAAAACGCGAAGAAATATGCCGTGCCAACGTTCGTATGTTCCTAAAGATTGGAAATCTTCTTACCATCTTGCTAACCCTGCCGGTCAGAAACCGAACGCTCTTTATCGACCTTAAAACGTTTAAAGACTGATAAACACCATTAGCCAGAACCGCTTTTTAAAAAAGGCTTTCCTTACTCGCCGTCTACAGTGGTATGCCTATTTCTATTGTTCATGAAATTGACAGAGTTACGACTAAGAACCGACGTCTTCTCTTTGCTTAGGCTAGGGGCTCTCAACCCGTGGGTCGCGAAACTCCTTGAAGAAAATTAATGTGTTTATTGGTCAATTTAGGTTGGACCAATGTTCCAGCGGTTTGGTTTGCTAATTTGTGTGTATATGGACATTTTTGTCCGATTTGCGTTTTCATTGTTAGACCTACTATATCATTTCCTCTTTAGAGTGATTAATAAATTTCGACTTATTGATATCTACGTGCTGATTACTGGAATAAAATTTTGTTCAATGTTTCACTCACTAGAAACAAATGTCAAACTGCTGATATTAGGGGTTGCGTGGTTTTCAAATTTTGGAAATGGAGGTGTGAGCGAAAAAATCTTGAAACTACCGGTTTAGGAATAAATAAATAAATAAACAAATAGGCATGTAAGGGCTCTGGGGCCGTATACACAAAACTTGTTAGCACTAACAAATAGCTGTTAAGGGTAACAAATTCCTGTTAAGGCTAACATTTAGCTGTTAAGCACTAACAGTGATACAGAAAACTTGTTAGGGCCTTAAAAGTACTGTTAAGATAAAAGTGCTGAGGAGGACTATTAAGCTCTTAACAAGTTCCTGTTAGAGAAGATGGCGGAGCAACAACAACTAAAAAGATGACTGCGAGTTTATCGACAGCGACGGGACATATTTAACGAGTACAATGATGACGAACTCATCAAACGCTTCAGAATGAACCGTGCTGGTATAATAAAAATGGCTGATTTAGTGAGGGACAAACTTCAATCCCGAACAGAACGGAATCGACCACTGAGTCCTGAGACGAAGGTGGCAATTACCCTATGATATTTAGCCACAGGTAAAATGCAGCAGTGACGAATTTGGGACCTCACAAGCATCAATCAGCCGTGTCATTACTCAAACAATTGATGCACTATCAGAACCAGATATTGTAACTCAGTTTGTAAAATTCCTATTGACTCGCCAAGAAGTGCAAGTAAAACAAGCAGAGTTCATGGAAAACTGTAGGTTTCCCGGTGTTGTGGGTACCATAGATGGCACAAACATTAGAATTGGGGCTCCAAGTGTCGATGAACATTTATATGTAAACAGAAAACAATACCATAGCATCAACGTGCTTTGTCATGCCTCCCTCTTATCCTTGTGGTTTAAACTTGGCTTGAATCGCCCATTTATTATTATTTTTTCTCCATAATCACGTTGATCAAGAGGAGTGTTTCCTCTTGTGACCAGTTTGGCTTCCTTTTCTTTTTCTGTGTTTCTTCTGCCATGTCTATGTCCTCTGAAATTATTGTTGAGTCTTCTGTCGGAAGATTTGTCTGTGGCACGGCCGCCTGTACAATGCGCCTTCGTCCAAAAATATCTGTCGTTGGTTAATAAGTACTTCTAAAAACCCATACATACGATATCTATGTGCTATCATGATACTGTATTAATAAATTCTGAACAACTGCATTAATAACACTGTTTTATGTGTGCAATTTTTTATAATACGTCCATTTACATGTTCATAAGCTGCTAACTTCAGCGCTGTTTAGCGGTACTTGACAAACAACTGTTTGCTAGCTAACAGTTGTTAGTTAAGCATTGGTGTATAACTTTTAGTGGTTTTCTGTTAGCTAGCAGAGATTGTTAAGGCTAACAAAAAAGTTTTGTGTATACGGCCCCTGGTTATTACCAGTGGTGGAATTGAAAAGAATAATAACCACAGGTTCTATCACTAGGCCAATAGCATGTAGATATCACTGAGGCTGTATTAGAGCCTGTATAAGCCAATCTATAATAATTGGTTCGCGGAGCTCATGAAATTGCAAGAACAGGTTCGTACGAACCGGTAAAAACCGGATTAATACCACCATTTGCTATAACTCCTTCGTCACCGAGTGGATGCAACTAGGGTGGCCAGACGTCCTCCTTTAGGGAGGACAGTCCTCCTTTAGGGAGGACAGTCCTCCTTTTGAGCACTTTGTCCTCCATCCGGCGCAACCTCACGCCGGACGTGCATTTGTCCTCCTTTCTTGGGGTGTGACAAATATAAATAGATAACCCTAGCTATACAATAATGCCGTACAATTAAATTATGTGGGAGTACCCAGGCCAAGGTCAACGTCGGAACTTGGCAGCCAAAGTAGACAGGAGCTGCACAGGACCAATGTTGTGAACGTGTGATTGCATGATTCACATCTCATGCATTGGGCTGCAGTCCTGATGTGGCCACGGTGCAGTGTGGTTTGGTAGTTAATTTATGAGGTTAAGGAGTATGAAAATACCGAAAAGAAAGAGGGCAGAAATTCAAAAAGTAGGGGGCAGAAATACAAAAAGAAATGAACCTCCAGGCAATCAATGTGAGGACACAACTAGGTTTTGTGTTGTAACTTGGTAAGAAATACAGGTATGTTTTTTGTCGGTTGGTTTTATTAGAAGTGAAAAATATGATTCACTTTCAGTTTTTTATTATTATTATTATTATTATTATTATTATTATTATTATTATATATATATATATATATACATATATATACATATATATATATATATATATATATATATATATATATATATATTATAATAATCGATATGCAGTGTCCTTTTTGGAAATTTGGAAATGGCCACCCTAGATGCAACGGAGATGGAATAGAAGAAAATAAACAGATAAAGGAAAAAGAATAGGATCTTACGTCATAAGAAAAATGTCAACTGCTTCAGTACCACCCGTAGCGAAAAACGAGTTTTCACCACGCAGCATGTGCGTCATTACTCCTGAACAGAAAGCGATTGCGCTGACAAAGTGTAGTGGTAATATACTAATAAATCCTATAATACATGTCATAAAACGCTACGTTATTGGCTTATGATAATATCTTTATTTTTTGTCATCTTTCCTTCCTTGTAAATAAAAAGTTGACAGTACGTGCGTCTCATGAAAACTGTTGCATTATCTACAAATACGAGGGTGCGTCTGTGTGCAATTGTTAGTGGTGCAGCCAGACATAAAATTCGCATCTAAAATCAGTCAGTCTTAAATGAGTACAAAATTTCTACTCGCAACAGCAATACTTTAAGTTTTCCATACATGTGACATTTCGAGTATTATACTATAGATTAAACAAATACTCGATATGCAAGATTCCCAAGCTATTCTCAAATACACACTAATAATCTTAACATTTTACATTATCTAGTATTAATTTGATATACAAATATAATTACTAATCGTGTATATATATATATATATATATATATATATATATATATATATATATATATATATATATATATATATATACACCTTATCTAGCACCACAATTGGATTTCTTTATATTATCAGGCGGGGGAGATGGAGAGTGGTTGTGGGAATGATTATTCGCGGGTTTTTAAAATTCGAGAGGTTTAATTTATGTATTTCGATTGTTCGGGAAGATTATGCGGAAAATTAAATATTTAGGAATGGATAAAGTCCCAAGGGTTCCGTAAAATCGAGATTCATGCTGCACACGCACACACGCACGCACACACGCACACACACACACCTCGCGGTGCAATGGTAAGAGTTCCCGGCTGCCACTACGGAGGTCCGGGATCGAATCCTGCCCAGTGCTGAAATAATTTCAGTATCGCTGCGCTGCGGGGGTGTTACTCCAACTCTCGTGGGCAGGGAGTTGGGTGTGGGTGTGGGTGTAAGGTTATAGCATTACCCATAGATTGGTCATATATGAGCTCTGAGGTCTCTTCCGGGAGGGAAATATCCGTCGATCATGAGTCCAACGCGTGATCCAAGACAATGGTGAATCACACACACACACACACACACACACTCACACACACACACACACACACACGACTCGGTGGCGTGGTTGGTAGAGTCCCAGACTATCACTACGGCGGTCGGGGTTCGAATCCTGCCCAGGGCTGACAATAATTTCAGTATCACTGAGCTTCGAGTCGTTACTCCAACTCTCGTGGGCGGGGAGTTGGGTGTGTGTGTGCGTGTAAGGTCAAAGCATTACCCATAGATCGGTCATACGAGCTCTGAGCTCTCTTCCAAGAGGGAAATAGCTGTCGGTCACGAGTCCAACACGTGATCTAAAGACCAATGTGAATCACACACACACACACACACATATACATATATGTGTGTGTGCGTGTGTGTGTGTGTGTGTACATGTATACATATAGAGTATATATATATATATATATAAATATATATATATATATATATATATATATATATATATATATATATATAAATCACTGCTGGTCAGGTTCAATTTGGTAGTCGCAGTAGTTCTGTTCCTCCTAGATCATCTGTCCCTTGTGAACCAACAGTGCAACGATGATGGAGTCGTCAGAAGGTAAATGTGACCCAAAGAACGAGAGGAAGTTAACGGCGGTTGGTCCGTCTCAAACGGCATTTCTGGATGTCTTATTCTTCATCCTACGAAGAAATTATAACCCAAAGGTTTCTTGTTTTGGTTTAATCCTTTCGGAGGTTATTCTATCTCATGGATGCTTTCTACTTGCCTCCCAGTGATTTCGTTCAGCCCTCCTTCTCACTTCGCAACTTCCGAATTGGGTGGCATTTTTCCTTGCAATAATCTGATTGCCACCAAACTATTTGATCCATAACCGTGGCACCCCATCGGTAGTGATGGGGTTAGTAGGTTTGGGACTAAATGACGAATGGCGGCGTGAAAGCCAAACAGTTGTTACGAGTCGGCAGCAGTAGGAAGGGACGAAGGAGACTAAGCGAGTATCTCCTTGCAGGTGGAGGACCGACAACAGGTGTTCAATTAACAGAGGAGAAGGAAGGGGAAGAAGGGAAGGAGAAGGGAGGAGTTGGAGAATGAGAGGGAGAGGAGGAGGAACAAGAGAAGGAGAAGGCAGGAGTTGGAGAATGAGAGGGAGAGGAGGAGGAGGAAGCGAGGAAGTTGACTGAGTTTAAAGATGGAAGACAGGGAGATGACTCTCTCCGATGTCCTCCACGCAGGGCCACCCCTTGCCAGTACCTGTTATCAGTGCCTAATAATGATAACGATGATGATAATTTCGATAATCATAACGGTGATAATGACTGATAACGATGACTGATTATGATAATGACAGTGATAATACTAATAGGTAACGAGTGATGGCGATAATAATAATGATGATAATAACAATAATGATAATAATGCTAGTGATAATGATTAGGCAAGTCATTACCCCATGCCTCTCTTGCAGATGAATGGTAATGTAAGGCATTATAGGATGAGGAGTTCAGTGTCTACTGTGTGGTGGTTGCGTCTAGGGCAGTTTGATTCTATAGCCAGGCCTATTTTGTGTTGATTTTTGATCGCGGATAGTGTCCTGAGTGCACGCGTGCCAGTGATATAATGATAATGTTCATGGTCATGATAATTCTATCTATATCAATATACCAAATGTTTCTCCCTCTCACATTAAATGAGAATCAGACAAGAAACAATGGTCTCAAACTGTCCAGAAATAGATTCAATTTGGAAGTAGATAGAAACAGCTTTGCCAATCGTGTAGTTAATTAATGGAATAAACTTTCTGCACAGGTAGTGCAATGTACTTCAGTTCGAAGCTTTAAGAATCATTTAGATAAACGCCTAAGCAAGATGCTGTAATGATTATAATTTATCTTGTATTGGTTTTGTTTTGTTATCATTTGTCTGTTTGATTTTCGTTTATTATTAGTTATATGTCAATTTATTATTATTTACTATTTACCTGTATGTTTATCATTTAACTATACCTATGCATTTATTTGTTTTTGTTATTTACATTATTATAGTTTTTATTTATGAATTTATTACTAGTATGATTTTTTTCGCATCCGACCTAGATATGGACCAAAAGGTCTCCTGTTGGCATGCTCCGCCTTTGTAATAAGGGAAGTAGCCAGCCAAGGCATGCACCCATCCCATCCCATCCCTCCTCTCTTAGCTCTTTGTGGGTGAACAGTCATCCCTGCCCGGGTCAGAGGTAATGCAGCAAGACACACCACGTCCACAGTAAGATTTCACCGTTTCATTTGCACAGCGACCCGTCCTCATTGTCCAATGATGTGGAAATAGAGAAAACAAGGAGAAATCCCCTTTGGGCCGCGTCAATTCCATTCAGAACCGCCATCCACTCCCACCTGTCTCCTGCCTTCTCTCTTCCCTACTCAATATTCTCTTTTTACCCACGCCCCCCTCCCTCACCCTATTCATCTATCACATTCTCGGTCTTCCCTTAATATTCACTCCTTCCACCTCTGCCTCCCACATTCTTTTCTGCTATTCTTTCTTCTCTCATTCTTTCCACGTGCCAAAGGTGGACGTTCAGGACCATAATGATAATGGTAATGATAATAGTAATGATCATTTACAATGATAATGACGGGGGCAGGCCACAAATGGTCCATGTGACAGCACGTTTTGTCTTGTCGGTCGTCGTCATTTGATGGTGTGGACAGACAACCGTCAGACGATGCGGGAATCACCTTTGCAGGATCTAGACACCGCGAAATGGTGGCGGCGTCAGCTTAGCGGAGTGGACGTAAGATGTTGGTGAAGGAGGAGTCGGAAAAGGAGGTGGAGGGGGAATGGAGGAGGAGGGGAAAAAGGAGGAGGAGGGGTGTAGGAGGAGAAGAGGTGGAGGAGGAGGGGATGGAGGTGGAAGAGGGGAAGGAAGAGGAGAGGAAGGAGGAGGAGGGGAAAGAAGAGGAAGAGAAGGAGGGGAAAAGGAGGAGGAGGAAGGGGTGGAGAGGGAGAAGGAGGAAGAAGGGTGGAGGAGGAAGGGGAGTGGAGGAAGAGGAGGAGGGGAAGGAGGGGGGAAAGGAGAGAGAAAGAGGAGGAGGAGGAGGAGGAATAGGACAACAGCTGTGCTCAACGTGAGTCGAACCCTTTCGCTCCCTTGTCCAAAGTCCTCCAACCATTCTCTTTCCCACCCAGGAGACAACGGCGGATACGTCAGTCTTGATCTTATTATATCTTTTGTGTCTTATGTTACTTTATTTCATTTCATTATATTCTCGCAACAGGACAAAGAGAAGATAACATTCAGTAAATGACTAGTAGCTCCGTTACCACTGAAAGGGGTCACCCACAGTAGGACACAGACGGAATAGTACATCCGGAACGGAAATTGTCGACATAGGCGGAACCGGCTCACTGTCCAAGGTGCCCTGCTGGTAAGGAGAATGCCCAGGGCGGCGGCGGTAGTGTCACCGAGATCAGTAGAAAACATCTGGGGTTGGTCAGGACAAAATATCAAAGGAAAGTGACACTGGACTCTGATGGATTAATGGACTCTGGTGCTATATCGTGAGGTCTACCGCCAAATGTCGCCTACCCAGGTGCAGCTAGTTCTACCACGTGACCCGCGTTCCTCCCAGACGCTCCCCGCACCTGTCCATCAAACATGTGACCTGCCCAAATACACAAACAACGTAACCTGTCCACGTGGCCTGACCTAACCTAACCTAACCTATTTGTGTTATTCTCAGACGTACGAAGTGTGTATCGCTAGAATAAATGTATGGAAATATATAACATGTTTATTTTTACATTTTTTTTCCTTTAATATGAATGTAATTAGAAGTCCAATTATCTAAGCCATTCCTAGGATGTGTAGAAAATATGTGTTTATCGCTCAAATAAATGTATGAAAATGGTAGACTTCAGGCTATAGTGTGGCAGACCTCACGCCATAGTAGCACCTGGACTCCTTTCAGATGAGTGTAATCGTCTACTCAACAATAAATAAAATTTGCCAATGATGTCACCGTGCTGAAGAGGCTGGCCGAGCCCGAGATGGTATTGTCTTGTGACATTCCCTACTTGCAACCCTTCACCCCTCTTGAATGAATAAAATCGCTAGGCGTAGCCAGAATAAAATTTCGACATGGTGTATTACGGGACCCCACCATGTCAAAGGGAACGAAAATGACAGCGGCTACCGGTGACTACCAATAATCTTGGTGGACGTTGCAAGGTTCCGGAATTACGAGCCAATATTTGCGGTGTCTGATCTTAACAAGGTTAACCTAACCCAACCTAACCTTATTAAATTATCGTCACTGACGGGGCGATTTATATTTACAAGCTCATTTCTGGAGTTGCCTCTGTTTACAAACTAATATGTGTGGTAGGTTATTTTTAAATAGGTACTCTGAGGTTGCTGATCTTTACAATGTTCATGTTGGTTGTCAACAGCGACAAATTTATGCTTTCGGATGCACCGATGCGCTCCCTCGCACAGTGGAACCGTGCATTGTGTACAATTTCGCTTAAGAAAAACTTCACATTAATAAAAACATTCTGATTGCAACCAGAAAAAAATGCAGAGGTTCATTTCGGTTAGCTACAACACCTTCACTACAGAAGTGACACAAAGATGGATGAAGTAACTTGGCACGAGCCAGAACAAAATGTTAACAACGGCCTCGCTTGCCTGGCTGGCACGAAAAATGATCCAAGAATACTAACGTCATCTTTCGTCATTCAGCGCTTGCGCAGCAGACAAACTTCAACTCAACACACTTCTTATACTAAGATGTTAGACACCACAACTTTCTTCTTACAAATGTGTTTCATTTTACATTTATATCTTTAATGAATATCATGGAGATGCATCTTCGTTTGAAAAGAAATAAACCCAACCATTCCACCAATCGGTATATTAAAACTCGCTTGTTGGTAAGGTCTTCAGTGCCAAATTTAGAAATTACTTCGAACCGACTCTTTCTTTCTTTAAATCATTATCCAAGTTTGTGTATGAAAATTGAATTGAACCTGTGACAAATATCAAAGCCAACAATGAAAAATAAACACCATTACATCATATGCATTTTCATCGTTACATAATCAATATACAATAGAGAAACAGGATTAAAGGCCTGCACAAATAACAAAAGTTCCGCTGATGAAACTAAGTAATATTGTCCAGTATATACAGAAAAATGGCACAAATTAAAAACGGAAGGAGCGAGATGATTTATATGATAAGATACATACACATACATATATATGTATATATATATATGTGTGTGTGTGTGTGTGTGTGTGTCTGTGTGTGTATTCACCTTGGTCTTTGGATCACGTGCTGGACTCGTGATCGACAGCCATTTCCCTCCCGAAAGAGATCAGAATTCGTATGACTAAACGGGTAATGCACACACACACCCCAACTTCCCGCCCACGAGTTGGAGTAACGACTCGAAGCGCAGCGATACTGAAATTATTTTAGCCCTGGGTAGCATTCGAACCCGGACCGCCGTTTTGACAGTCGGCGACACTTCCAATCACGCCACCAGGAGTGTGTGTGTGTGTATTTACCTATTTGTATTTTACAGGAAGGGGAGCTATGCTCGTGGGGTCCCGTCTTCATATCTCATTTTATCTAAACTATTTTTAAATTCATGTATTGTTTTTGCACACACCACTTTCTCATCTAACTTGTTCCAACTGTCTATTACTCTGTGAGGAAAGCTGTTCTTTTTCAATCTCTTCTATAGCTGTCTTTTTTTATTTTCTTTCCGTGTCCTCTTGTATTTCTATCATCCCATTTTATCAGATTCTCTCTATCAGTAATTTCTATGCCTTTCATGATTCTGTAAATAGCTATCAAATCTCCTCTCTCTCTTCTTTGCTCTAGTGTCTGTAGTTTAAGTTTTGCTAGTCTCTCTTCATATGATATTTTTGAGTGTTGGTGCCAATTTTGTAATTGCTCTTTGTATTCTTTCAAGTTTTTTTTATACATTTTTTTGTACTTGGTGACCATATCGTTGCTGCATATTCCAGTCTTGGTCTTATCAGGGTGATTAGAATTTTCTTTACCATTTCTTCATCCAGGTATGTAAATGCAACTTTGATTGTTCTTATTAGATTATAAGTTTCTCCAAAAATCTTATTTATATGTTTCTCAGGTGACATATTATTCATAACAATGACTCCCAGGTCCTTCTCATTTTCTACTTTTTTTATTCCTTCTTCTCCCAATTTATATGATCCTGTTATTCTGTTTTTGCTTTTTCCAAATTCCATTATACTACACTTTTTAGTGTTGAACTCCATCTCCCACTTCCTACTCCATTCCTGTACTTTATTTAGATCACTCTGTAGTGATTCACAATCTTCTTCCGTGTTCACTCTTTTCAATAGTTTTGCATCATCTGCAAAGAAGCTCATATAGCTTTCAATTCCTTCATCCATATCATTAATATATATAGCAAACATTATTGGGGCCAGAACTGTTCCTTGCGGAACACCGCTTATTCATCCCATTTTGAGTGTTTGTCTCTTATCACTACTCTCATTTTTCTTTCTTGCAAAAAGTTTTCCATCCATTTAAGCAGTTTGCCCTGTATTCCTCCAGTTTCTAATTTCTTAAGCAACTTCTTATGTGGTACTTTGTCAAGCTTTTTTTAGGTCTAGAAATGCACAATCAGCCCATCCATCTCTTTCTTGTATTATATCTATTAGCCTTGAATAGAAACATATTAAATTGGTGACGCATGATCGTACTTGTCTGAATCCAAATTGCCTTGGATTTAGCACATTGTTTTTTTCTAAATATTTTACCCATCTACTTTTGACAATTCTTTCACAAATTTTTACTATTGTACTTGTTAGAGAGACTGGTCTATAGTTGGTAGGGTCTTCTTTATTTCCTCCTTTATATATAGGTACTATATTTGCTTTTTTCCAATCTTCTGGAACTTTTCCTTCTTTCAAGGAACTGTTTATTATGCTATGTATTTTGTCTGGCAGTTCATTCCTCCATTCGTGTGTGTGTGTGTGTGTGTGTGTGTGCGCGTGTGTGCATGTGTGTTTGTGTGTGTGTGCGCGCGAGCGTGTGTGTGTGTGTTTCCGAGCGTGTGTGTGTGTGTGTGTGTGTGTGCGTGTGTACGTGTGTGTATTCTCGCGCGTACCTTCCATATGTCTACTTCCGCGAGACCTTAGCGTCCTCTCTGCTGCCGCCAGATGATTTTATTCATCCGAGGGAAATCGCAGCATAGGCGCAGAGTCCATCTGGAGACTCCAACGCTTGACCTAAGGTCACAAGGTCATCTCGACCGACCTCGGTTAACATCTTCGCCGCCTTCAGTAACCTTAGCGTTGGTCATGGCTGCCGTCAGGCGATTTTATTCAGCTGAGGGGGATTGTTCTGAAGAGTGGACGACGACGACGTTATTGTTGACTTTAGCTTTGGTTTTTCAGTCGAAGGAAATCGACTCACTTGGTCTTTCCGGTTCAGATAATCCTTTAAATTTGTCTTTTTATCTATTTATCTATTCGTTTGTTTATTTATCTATCTATTTATTCGTTTATTTACTTATTCATTTATCTATTATCTATTTATTTGTCCATTCATTCATTCATTTGTTTATCTATTTGTTTATTTATTCATTTATTTACTTATTATTTATTCATTTTACTTATTTATCTATTTTTTAATGTGATACATATCCAGGATGTTCCCGCAAAGTCCAGTGACAAAAAACCCGCCGCCGTCGGCCCGTCGGGTCTTGTGAGAGAGATTTAGGATGACCTGGAAAAAATCAACAAGTGGATCGCACAGTGCTTCACGAGGCTCCTCCTTCGTCAGGAGTACGAGCGACTCCGGACATCACCCCTGGAGGAGGGCATGCCGACCCGAAGGGCCTTCGTCCGACAGCATCCCCTCCAGGTCGAACGGAGAAGAGTTGGACGCACGAGCCGCCAAGGATGATCATGGACCTCGGCGTCTGAGGAATAAGAAGAGAGAAGAAAGAGGGCTGAAAAGGCTTCTGCTGGGCACGGTTAGTTGGCAAGACCCAACTCTCTCCTTTGTTGTATGTCAGCACTGAACTTATTGAATGGAATTGAATTGGCTTCTGGTGGGTATTGGAGGAATGGCCCCGAAGATGCGAACGTCGCCAGAAGGGGATCGATGGATGTTTGGGGGAACCCACGGGAACTTGGCTCTTACTGCCTTCCTCTCTACAAGTGACAGATATACATTAGGGAGATGTTCTTCTTATTCGTCACTTGTACCAAAGGAAATCGCGTTGGATTGCAGTGCCTCTGCTTCAAGCTGTTGCCTCTTACACGACAAGAAAGTGTGCATAATGGTGTGCAACTGTAAACACCCATTGTGTGTACTGGTTCCACACGCTCTGTGCCGTCTGCATCTCAGGGATCCTCTACGGATATTGCCCTTCCATGCCTCAGTCGCATTTATGCTCCAGCAGGAAATCGAAGCCCAAAGTGCCATCACAACTCAAGGACACTCAAAGTTGAGGATATTTAGACTTTGCTGTTAAGGCCTAACCCACCGCCACTGACCACTTGTGAGTCTAAAGGTTGGGAGGAAATTGCCTTTTATTTCAGTATTTGTACATTCACACGAGAGCCAAGACCTTTTAGGTCGTTTCAGTTGCATAGTATGTGCCTGGGGAGAAGCAGCAGTATGCCCAATGAGTCTGCTGACGTTGTTCTACTGGATAACGCTTTTTAATTCCTTTGAATTTGGAAGAAAATAATGACTCATTGTTTGTACGTGCGGAGCTTTTAGGAGACGTGCGTCTGGTTCCTCTGGCATAAGGTGTGACTGAGGATGTTGTCCTGGTCTTGTTTCGGTTCATGTCCTCTGGTAAGGCACTTTGTTTAAACTCCTGCCTACGAGCTATTTGTGTAAGGCAGTCGTACTTAACCCTTGGGTCAAGTTGGGTCGCCGATCCATTTTAATGGGTCACAAAGGATTTCTGGACTTACTAATTCCCCCAATATTCTTATTCAAAATATCACAAAAGTATTCATCCTGATTGCAGAATCCCCAAGGTTAAACCAAACATTGTTTTTGTCACACATTTTTACAAACACATTATCACAATCATCAATATCATCATCGTCATCAATATATATATATATATATATATACACTCATGCCTCGATTTAACGGACTAAAAGGGGGGAACACCGGTCCAATATACCCGATTGTCCGAAGTTTCCGATACTACTGTATTTCAACGATTACGTTATGAAAAAATGAGGAATGAATACAATACGGTACTTTTACTTAAGCACACTATCCAATCTCTTAGTGTAAATACCTGGGATCTGGCTCAAAATTTTCACCCCAAGACAGCAGCGGCGCCAGGAATTTTTAGTTGGGGAGGCTACAGGGGGGGCAGAGTAAATTTTGGGGGGGGGGGCTAATAGTAATATGATAACACAGATATATTATCCTCATTTCAGAAGGGGAGGGGGTTAATGGTAGGGCTAGCACTGATGGCTGACAAATCTTTAGCCCTGGCAATTAAAAATTCCACTTAATAAAATTATTTCAATGAGTGTTTTAAATTTTCAATTTGCTCATTTCAGTTGGGGGGCTAATGGGGGGGCTGGCCACTTTTTTTGGGGGGCTAAAGCGCCCCCCAAGCCCCCCCCTGGCACCACCACTGCCCCAAGAGTACCAAGTCCAAAATTTTCATCAACCGAATACTTCAGCGAATATTGGGTAAGTTGTTCCTTTTGTTTACGAATATCAGACACAGTTTGTTTCTTTACTCCATATTCATCACACACCTGCTTCACCGACACTCCACTTTCCAACTTTTTAATCAACTCAAGCTTCTGTGATACTGTTAAATTGACTCTTCCTCTTTTCTACAGGATGTACAGGTGCCATGGTTAAAAAAAACTGTTGAATTATTTCACAAACAACACACAAAACAGGGCCAAAAAGGTTGAAAAACACGGACCAAACAGCTCCACGTGTTCCGGCACAGTTGTAAACAAAGCGACCATAGGTCATCTGGCGGTCAACTGCGGAAACATTGGACCGCGTCCGGTCACTCCGGATGATCCGGAAGCTACAGAGTTACAAAGGATTACAAAGGCGGAGCATGCCGACAGGAGACCTTTTGATCCATATCTAGGTCGGATGCAAAAAAAAAAAAAAAAAAAAAAAAAAAAATCATATTAATAATAAATTAAAACTATAATAATGTAAAAATAACAAATAAAATACATAAATAAATGCATAGGTATAGTTGAATAACAAACAAAAAGGTAAATAGTAAATGATTATAAATTGACATATAACTAATAATAAATGAAAATCAGACAGACAAATTATAACAAAACAAAAACAAATAATATAACATAAATTATAATCATTACAGCATCTTACTTAGGTATTTATCTAAATGATTCTTAAAGCTTCGAACTGAACTACATTGCACTACCTGTGCAGGAAGTTTATTCCATTCATTAACTACACGGTTGGCAAAGTTGTTTCTACCTACTTCCAAATTGAATCTATTTCCGGACAGTTTGAGACCATTGTTTCTTGTCTGATTCTCATTCAATGTGAAAATTTGGTCACTTTTGATGTTGTCAATTCCCTTTAAAATCTTAAAGACCTGTATCAAGTCACCTCTGAGTCTACGCTTTTTTAGGGAAAACAGATTCATGTGCTTAAGTCGATTTTCGTATGATTTATTTTTGATATTTGGAATCAGTTTTGTGGCTCGCCGTTGTACTTTTTCCAGTCTGTCAATGTCTTTAATGAGATTCGGTGACCATACGGAAACAGCATATTCCAAATGTGGACGAACTAACGATTTATATAGCTTGTTAATGAGTGATGGACTTTTGAAATCAAAAGATCGCGCAATCAATCCCAGAATCTTATTTGCTTTCTCAGAGGCTGAAATACACTGCTTGGATGATTTGAGGTCGTTACTGATAATTACGCCGAGATCTTTTTCACTATCCACTTTTGTTAACGAATTTCCAAATAACTTGTAATCGTACTTACTGTTATTTTTACCTATGTGCATTACCTTGCATTTACTTGTGTTAAATTTCATTAGCCACTTTTCAGACCATTGCTGTAATTGATCTAAATCTTCTTGAATATCTAATTGGTTTGAGTGATCATTTGCCACTCCGCACAGTTTTGTATCATCAGCAAATTTGGAAACAGTAGATTTTAGTCCATTGTCTATATCATTTATATATACTATGAATAGAAGTGGCCCAAGAACGGAACCCTGAGGAACTCCACTTGCAACATTTTTCCATCCAGAAGTTTTTCCATTTAAAACAACTCTCTGTTTTCGACCTTTCAACCAATTACTAGTCCAACCTAATAGGCTACCACTTATTCCATGCAAAGCTAATTTAGTAAGTAGTCTTTCGTGTGGGACGGTATCAAAAGCTTTTGCAAAGTCTAGATATATTAAATCTATATTGTTTCTTTTGTCATAATTCGAGATAACTGTGTTGTAGAATTCGAGTAAGTTAGTCACGCAAGAACGTTTCCGTCTGAAACCATGCTGGCTATCATTTATCAAACGGTTACTTTCTAAATGATACTGTATTCGATATCATCTCTGATGATAGTTTCCATTATTTTTCCTACGATCGAAGTCAAACTTATAGGCCTATAGTTATTTGGTTTCTTTTTGTCACCTTTTTTGAATATAGGAGTAACGTTAGCTAGCTTCCATTCTCTTGGGACATCTCCGGATATGATGGATTTCTTGAAAATAATTTCTAATGGAACAACAATCTCATTTTTCATTTCCTTTAAGATTCTTGGATGCCAACCGTCAGGCCCTGGTGTTTTATTAACTTTGAGTTTGTCTATACACCTTTTAATTGTTTCTTTTGTTATATTTACCGTAGTGAGTAAGTTTACCCCAGACTTTTCACAGGTTTCAGTTTGGAATTCACTTTGAGGTGTTTCGTTTACGAATACCGAGCTAAAATAATTGTTTAAGATATTTTGTCCGTTGCATCCGAAATCCGTTAAAGCGAGGTCCGTTAAGACGTACACGAGTTACGACCACCTGCACTTACGACCACATCTAGCAGATGCCTATTATGAGTTTACTGTACATGTCTGGCAGCACAGCACGTAAGATAGTTGTGAAACTGGCATCGCGTATGGCAGTTATGGCAGAGATGGAAAAGTTGCTATACACGTGGTTGGAAGATAATAGGCAAAGAAATGTGAGAGTGACGTTGCAAGCAGTGCAAAGTAAGGCTACAAGTTAATTTCACATGTTGAAAGAACGTGCAGGTGAAGAATATGCTTCACATGAGTTCATAGTGAGTGCTGGATAGTTTCGTTGCTTTTGAGAGCGTTACCAGGTTCACCACGTGTTGTCGAAAGGTGAGGCTGCTAGCAGTGATGCGCCTGCAGCTAAGGCATTTGTGGAAGAGTTTGATAAATTATGGATGGATATTTACGTACTTACGACCACGTCTAGCTGATGCCTATTATGAGTTTACTAATACGAATACGCTATAATAAGTATTTTCTTTCTTTAACTTACCATATCATATTAACAACTAAGCAACTGAAAACAATACTGTATACAACTGTAGGAGAGAAGCCAAACGCAGAGTATGGGATCCAATGTATTTAACGTCTCGCCCACCAGGGCTTCTTCAGAAATAACATAGTGGACAAACATCTGACTCCTTATATAACCCGAGCTTGCAGGGAGAAACGAACATGAAACTGGTGAAAAAAAAAAAAAAGGTAGGCTGAACAACTTCACACCAGGCTTAATGACCCCTTATGGGTCGATAGCCTTAAAAAAGTCCACTATGTTATTTCGGGAGAAGCCCTGCTGGGTGCAACGTTGTTGTTGTTGTTGTTGTCGTTCCCTAGACTGTCTGTCCGAGCAGTCCCGTCTCCCCAAGGAAGGCCACAGCCGAAACTGGGTTTTCCCACAAATCCTTTATAGAGTGTATGTTGTGTTGTTTGCGTGCATGATTGTGTATAATGCAGTCTTCCATTATGTGTTGTATGGTATGGGGTGAAGTGTTACATCCTGGGCAGCTGTTCACAACACGGTCGTCCAGCCTCTTCTGGTAGCTTAGAAGTGCTGGGTGGTGACCGCATCGCAGTCTGGCCAAGTGGACTCTGTCCTTTCGTGGGAGAGAGGATTCAGAAGGGTGGATATCAGGGGGTCTGGCATGCAGCAGTGTGTTGTCTTTCAGTGTGTTAATGGAGCGGTGAGTGATATGATTATGAATATGTTTCCGGAGGCTGGTATTTGGTGGTTGTGGAGGAAGAGAAGAGAGTATCTGTGCGTAATAAAGGTCTTTGGGTGTAGTTTTAATGTTTCTTGGTGTGTGTGGGTGTTCTGCTATGTAGTGTAGCGGGTGTGATGTGTTTGTGGTGGCTGCGGCAAGTGTTTGTGTGCCTCTCATGTCGAGGTGGTCCTTGACTTTGAGGATTTTTGTTTCATGGTGTAAATGGTCTGTAGGTGTTGTATTTGTGCAGCCTGTAATTGTTTTTAGGGCTTTGTTTTGTATGATTTGAAGGGTGTTGTGGTGTGTCTCACTGAGATTAGGAGCCCATGCAGGACTTGCATAATTCATCACTGAGCGTATGCATTGTTTGTATATTGTTATATTAGTTTCTTTGTTTTGTCCAAATGTTGTTCCAGTGATTGACTTAAGTGCGTTAAGTCTAGGTGTGCATTTGTTTTTTATGTTTGTGAGGTGTTGTTTGAAAGACATGGATGTATCGTATGTTACACCAAGAATTTTCGGTGTGTTTGTGGGTGGTATTAGAGTGTTGTTGATGTAGAGATGAGGTATGTATTTGTGTTCTTTTGTCCAGTTGGTGAGAAGTGTTGCTGTAGATTTGGTTGGAGCTATTTTGAGTCTGTTTGTGATGAACCATGTGTTGAGTGTGTCAAGGTAAGGCTGGATTATTTCTGCAGCTTTGTCTGTGTTACGATGTGTGCATGTGATTGTTATGTCATCTGCGTAGGAAGAGATTTGTATTTCTGAGGTGTCTGGTGTGGGTAAGTCATGCATGTATAGATTAAATAGTGTGGGGGATAGAACTGAGCCCTGTGGTACTCCGTTCTTAATGTTTCTGATGTGCGATGATTGGCCATTATATGACACATGAGCATTCCTGCCTGCCAGATAATTAGCCAGCCATCTTTTGGTGTTATTGTGCATGTCTGTGTTATATATTTTATTTGTTAGGTTGTGGCGGGGGATAGCATCAAAAGCTTTACTAATGTCCAATGT
>NC_134780.1:92500-155000 GCF_046742065.1 Oratosquilla oratoria | reverse complement strand
CTCATGTGCTGTTCTATGATGAAGATTTTTGTTTCTACATGTAGCAGTTTTACAGGGTCCATTTAAGTGCAGTACTTACCATATTGTCAAATCTATTTTGCATATTTTGCAACTTGTCCCTTTCAAATTCCACAAAAGCTCTACCACCCTAACAAATAATTCCAACCAATGAAGATCCTTTGACTTACCCAATTTTATTTCTTCTCTAAGCATTTTCAATCGATCTGGATTTGCAATGGACATTGATGGGTCCTCTTGAACTTCCTCATATTCGCTCATCAAATTACTAAAGTCGATCTCTTTAAACTGTTGAAAATAAACACATGAAAATTCAAGTAATTCCAAGAAATAATATGTTCTACAGCAATATAGCATAATTTTCATTTCATACACTTCATAGTGGTGCCTAAAAGGAGGACTGGAAGAATTCTGGATATCAACGTGTTTAGAGGAGAGTATAGTGTATTGTCTAACCATCATCTGGTAGAAGAGAAATTAAGTGAATGTACATACATATCTATATAGTAGAACCCCATTTATCCAGCAAGCTCTGGGGAAAGAGGGTGCTGGATAAAGCATTTTGCCATTGTTTTGAAAGATACTCTTATAAACACACGAAAACCTAAATATGAAAAAACATAAAAATACTCATACTCAAAAATCCAGATTGTAGAAGGCTTGGATATTGTATTATTTATTGTAGAGGGCATTGTAGTTAAAGGCAGTTTATTTATATATTTCCTAGCACTTTGCATCAACTTAAACTGTACTCATACTTTTCTAAAATGATTTTCCTCTTCTTATTACACTAAATGTTTGTAATTCATCTTTGAAATAATTTACACTTATTTTAACTAACACTAGACTCCCTAAGCTTGAAGTTCTTTTGTTGTGTTTTACATGGAGGTGGATCATCAGGTAAGTCCTCAGGCAAGCCATCTTCAGACTCAAACATAAAGTCGATAAGAGGCTGGCTGTGGCTGCTCATGTGAAAGACCTGTCTGTGGCTCACATGAAGAGCCTGGTTGTGGCTCACAGGAAGGGTTTCACGGTGGCTCACATGAATGTGCAACAGCCTTGGCAAAGAGTTTTCTAATGTCTGTCTGCTTTAGCGCTCCTGTGACTCTTGAATTTGAATACATATTTGATAAGGTTGAGTACTTGCTGTGCTGTAACATATGACTGACATTTGGCAAATCTATTAAATTTTCTAGAATTTAACCCCTTCCATACGGTGCCGCATACGTAGGCGGCATGAGGAGCAAGTGGATATGCGAGGCTGCCATATCGGCGTCTTGATTATATTCATTGTAGTTGCCCCTGCGTAATGACATACTCTCTAAACTGTCTTCATCACATTTTCTATGGTTATCAAAATTCATGGGTGAAAGAGAGAACGATCGATATAAGCGGTGACTATATTTTATGATGCGAGTATTATTACAACACATCGTATGTCTGGCAGCTAATGCTGCCCGCAAGATTTTGAACCGTCCTGAAGAGGTTAAGCCCTCCCTAATGCTCGGAGGTAGCTTGTATTCATCTTTGTCATCACTCTCAGGCTCAGCTTTGTTCTGGCCCCTATAATGAACATCATTTATTACATCTTTATTGGTGAGCGTGTAGGTCACAGGTGCATCCTTATCCATGACAATCCACTCCTCTACCTCTTCTGGCACTCTGGTATAGAAACGTTTACAATCACTTCATGTAATTTGTCAGAATTCTGCTGTTCTGCCATTTCAACCTCTTCAAAGCCTAGGAATTCATCTTCGACAAGCTTTAGAACCTGCAGCCACAACTTTTGCCAATATCTATATAGGGTTCCTTTACATCCTTCTAGGGCAATGCAGTTGAAAAAATCATGTCTTTAAGAGGAAATTTCTTCTGTATGTCAACAATATCACCCTCTGACAGAAGTACCTTCTTCACGAAACTTTTGCGATAGAACTATGTTTGTTTTCCTGCTTGTTAGGAACCAACCTGTGGAAGCATAGTTGAGTGTGGTTCTTAAGAACAGTTTGTACACTATGATATAAGTTTCCTTCTGTTGTCCAAAACCCAAGCTTGTGAATAATTATGACTGTAAAAAAGAAATGAGGAAGTAGATGAAAGGTATGGAATTAACCTCTTCACTCCGGGGCACATCACACGTCTGGCAGCATTAGCTACCCGACGTGCAATGTTGCGTCATAATAATCGCATTATAAAAAATAAAGTCAGTGCTCAATCGTTCATTCTCTTTCACCCGTGAATTTTGATAACCATAGGAAATATGATGAAGCCAGTTTAGAGACAATGGAGGTTACGTAGGTACGATTAAAATAAATATAATCAAGACGCCTATGTCGGCATCATTGCGTACCCACTTGCTCCTCATGACGCCTATGTACACGTCACCGTTTGGAAGTGGTTAAAGGGGATGGAAGTAAAATGAAAAGAGCAAAAATATGATTTGGAGGGGAGTGAGTCAGGTGGAACTAACAGGGTGACAGGAGCAATTAGTGATGGAAAGATGATGATTGGGTGAAAGATGGATGTATGCCTTGACTACGCCACACCTTTTATTTGGGAGAAAGGGTCTTTTGGTAAGCGAATATATATATGACAATCTGCTGCACCATCAGCACTTACCTCAAAGCGCATCTCATCTTCATCACCCTCCTCTTCCTCCATGTTGTTGATATCAAATGCATCATCTCCATCTTCCATTTCATCTTCTCCTGCTGCCATTTCTGGGTTAAAGGTGAACATTTCCCTTCCAGAAATCTGTTTAAAGAAAAATATATTAAGATACCATGAAGAAATTCTTACATATCACAAAGTGAATTGGTATGTTGTTGATTCAAATGAAATGTACACTTACTCCCAAAGCTCTTCCTTGTTTGAGGTCATTCCTTTTCTTGTCGGTTTCTTTTTCGGCAGCCTCTTTCTTCTCTCGCAGCTTTTTCTTCTTCCAGGCCAAGAACGTCTCCAGAGTGACCCGTGTCGTGTTGTGACCGAGTGCGGCTCTTTCTTTTTCAATGAGTTCTTCCAAACTAATTTCCTCCTTCTGCTTGTCCATCTTTTTCCGATCCTAATTATCAAGAGTGCAAAGAATGTGAAAACCTGATATCCACTACTATGATAATTTCTAAATGTTTATTATTTACAATGGAAGAGAGAGATAGAGAGGGAGAGGAGAGAGAAGAGAGAGAGAAGAGAGGAGAGAAAGAGGAGACAGGAGAGAGAGAGGAGAGACAGGAGAGAGAGGAGAGAGAGGGAGAGAGTGAGAGAGAGAGAGAGAGAGATAAAGGAGACAGGAGAGAGAGAAAGAGAGAGGCAGGAGAGAGAGAGAGGAGACTGGAGAGAGAGAGGAAACAGGAGAGAGCAAGAGAGGAGACAGGAGATAAAGGAGACAGGAAAGAGGAGACTGGAGGAAGAGAGGAGACCAGAGAGAGGAGACAGAGGAGAGGGAAAGGAAAGAGAGAGAGAAGGCAGGAGAGAGAGAAAGAGGAGAGAGAGAAAGAGAGAGAGAAAGAGGAGAGAGAGAAAGAGAGAGAGAAAGAGAGAGAGAGAGAGAGAGAGAGAGAGAGAGAGAGAGAGAGAGAGAGAGAGAGAGAAAGAGAGAGACTCATGGAACTAAAAAGTATTACATAAATTTATTGCATTTTCTGAAAAAAAAAATATATATATATATATATATATATGCTAACAGATAAAGGCCTTACTTTTTTTAAGACATAACCAGGTGGTAATGCATGTCGGTAAATACATTTTTCACCGTTCGGACACTCCCAAAACCAACCATACTTTCCAATCTCCACTGCATCCAGGAAGAATTTACACACCTGAAATCATAGTAAACACGGAATAATTCATGAACAGAATTCTGCATATACTAATCAATTTCACAATGCACAGAGTCTAAAACTGAACAACCGATGATTCTTACTATATCTGTTGAAGGTTTTCTGTTCTCTTTGCCGTGTTTCATTTCAACAACGTCCTTTAGCTTCTCTTCATCCCAGTCCTCGCTTGTCTCCTTGGAGTCGTCCCTCATG
This sequence comes from Oratosquilla oratoria, assembly GCF_046742065.1. Classification (NCBI taxonomy): domain Eukaryota; kingdom Metazoa; phylum Arthropoda; class Malacostraca; order Stomatopoda; family Squillidae; genus Oratosquilla; species Oratosquilla oratoria. The sequence continues at coordinate 150,957 of NC_134780.1, read as the reverse complement.
TCGATATAAGCACTCCTCTTCTCACCCTGCACGACAGACGTGTATAAATTAATTTCTTTTAACACATAAATATACAACATATCTATGAATACAAATAACACCTACACAATATGAAAGAGGATCCTACCTTTCTTTCTACTGCCATATCATGAGAAAATTTACATTTGGAGCCCTTTGAACAGCTCCCCTGCTTGAAGAAGGCACATAATACCGATTTCGGGTCACTTCCTGGAGAATATAATAATAATGAGATTATTACTAGGAACATTTGGAAATGGATGCTAAGAGGAGATTGTATGAAGGGGTGATTGTGTTGACAATAATGTATGAGGCAGAAACATGGAACATAAGAGAACATAAGAACATAAGAATGAAGGAGACTGCAAGAGATCATAAGGCCTACACTAGGCAGCACCGTATCCATCACCACATGTCATCCCCATTCATAAAGTTGTCTAATCGTTTCTTAAAACAAATGATAGTTTCAGCGCTTACTACATGGTTACTAAGTCTATTCCATTCGTCAACCACCCTATTAGTAAACAAATTTTTGCCTATTTCCTTCTTAAATCTAAATTTGTCCAGTTTAAAACCATTACTGCGAGTCCTGCCCTGTTGTTTTAATATGATAACCTTGTTTGTATCACCTTTGTTAAAGCCTTTGATCCACTTGAACACCTCTATTAGATCACCCCGCACTCTGCATCTTACCAAAGAGTGTAAGTTAAGGTGCCTAAGCCTCTCTTCATAAGGCAAATTTCTGAGTTCATGTATCATTTTGGTCATTCTTCTATGTACTGATTCTAGTGAATTGGTGTCCATTCTGTAGGATGGAGATTTTAAATGTGTTTGAGATGAAATGCCTGAGAAGTATGGTAGAGGCTACTAAGCTGTATAGAGTGAGAAATGAAGAGGTGAAGAGGAGAACATGGGGGGTGGAAAGGAAGTTGGGAGATAGGGTTGATGAAAAAGTATTGGGATGGTTTGGACACATGGAAAGAAAGAAGAAAGATTAGTAAAAGAGGTGTGGAAGGCAGATAAGGATGGAGTGAACATGAGGGGGCAACCAAGGATGAGATGGATGGATGGGGTAAAAGGGGATGAAATGGAAGGAAGGGAGAAGACAAGATAGGGGTGAGTGGAGAATGGTTGTGTGTGGATGATGCTGTGATGCATGGGAGTGGATGGAGGATGGTGGATGAGGGATTGTGTGTTATTTGATATTTTGATGTAGCCTGAAGGAGCTTCTCCCCATCTTCTCTTTTTCTGGATGAGGGGATGGGAGGTGGTCATTGATTAAATGTAGCAGCCTTGTTGTGGATGCAGTGGGAGATGAAGGGATGACCCATCATCCAGGAGGAGCCAAGAAAAGGAGGGGGTAGGGATGGTGAATGGGAGTGGAGTATGTAGGGATGAAATGAATGGGAGTGGATTTGTGCTGATCATTTTGGCTACCTCCCATGTAAGGGGGAAAAAGCCCTTGGTATATGCATGTACTACTAGGAAGAGGAAGAAGAGGAAAAACAAGAAGAGAGGAGGGGGAGGAAAGAGAGGGGGGAGGAGGAAAGGGAGGAGAGAATGAGGGGAAGGGGAGAGAGAGAGAGAGGGTGAAGAGAAAGAGAGAGGGAGAGAGGGTGAAAAGTGAAGTCTATTATCTTGTATAATTTGTCCGTCAGTTCGTCTGTACACTCTTTCAGTAACCAATTTGCAATCCCATCCAGTCCATGTGATTTCCTAACGTCTAGGTTTTTTATCTGGTCTTTTATTTCTTTCTGTGTTACCTTCATTTCTTTCATTTTATGGGATCTTTCTCGTTGTCCATCTTCCCAAATTTGAGAGCTCTCAATTGTAAAAACAGACCTGAAATGTCTGATCACAAGCTATACCATTTCTGTGTCATCTATATATTCTTTATCTCCTTTATGCAGTTTTACAATTTTGTGTTTGTCCTTTAGTTTTTCATTTATATATCTGTACAAAGAGATTAGGCTGATCCTTACATTTGTCTATAATATCTTTTTCATAATTTCTTTTTTCTTTCCTGAGTATATTCACGTATTCATTCCTAGGTCAGAAGCAGTGTCGCAAGACACAGCACATCCATAGCAGGGCGCTTCATTAAATTGGCGACCCCCCCCCCTCTCCGTCCCCCCATGCAGAAAAGGAGAAGATGGGAAGAAATCTCTTCGGGCTGCATCAAATTTTTCTCACACATACTACCTCACCCCACATTCCCCCTCATGTATCACATCATCATCCATATACAACCATTCTCCATTCACCCATCTTCTGTCCTCTCTCGTCCTTCCTCAACAGCCATTCCCCTCTTCCCCAGAATTTTCCAGTCCTTTGGTATTTTTCCTTCTTTGAGTGAGCAACTTTTTAAGTTATATATTTTGTCCATTAATTCTTCTTTACATTCTTCACTTCCTCTGTATCAATGCTGTACTTTTTCTCTAGTGAAAACCAACTTGAGGGGATAGTTCATGACTTCATCCATTTCTAAATCTTCTGTATATTCTATATTTCTGTGGCATAGTTTCACCATTTCCTGTTTATTTTTAAATTTACCATTCACATACCTATAGAACAGTTTATGTTGATCTTTACATTTTTCTGACATCTTTTTGCGTACTTTCTTTTTTCCTCTCTGCACACCTTTACATATTCATTTCTATGGCTGATATACATTTGCCACTTTCCATTTTTCCCCATCTTTTCCAAGCATTCTCTCTCCTATTTGCCTCACTGCATCTTCTGTTGAACCAGCAATTAATGTACACCTTTTCCTGTTTCTGTCTTGGTATTAATCCACTCCTTTATTATAAATTTCTATCAAAATTATCCATTTCTCTTCCACTTGTGTCTATTCATTGTAAAAATTTTCCCTAATCTGCATTATGAAACTTCTTAAGTTTCCCAAAGTCCATTTTGTTATACATCAGTCTTCCTTTTCTGTATTTCACACTTCTCTCCATATATATTTCCTCCTTTAGTTCAACCTTTATTACTATGTGGTCACTTTTCCCAAATGGTGTCTTGTATTCAAATTTATCCATGATTTCAGGTTCTGTTGTGAATATTAAATCCAGTCTTGACGGTTCTTCATTATTTCTATATCTGGTATTTTATTTTACCCATTGTGTCATTGTATGTTCTATAGTCATGTCAAGTAATACACTTCCCATAGATCTCTGCCTTTCACAGTCATCTCTTCCCAACAGATTTCCTTGCAGTTAAAATCTCCCATAAATACCAGGTTATCTCCATCCTTAAGCATCTTGTTTAATGAATGCTTTGTATCTTCTAGCATTTTTGAATGTTCACCTTTCCAAGAGCCTGTTTTTGGGGGCACATAAATCACCACAAACTTTCTACTTTTCATGTCACTGTCTTCAACTTTTATCATGATCATTTCCACACTGTTTTTACCCTCTGTAACCTTCGTCACATTTAAGTTTTTCTTGGCCAAAAACATGATTCCTCTCCCCTGTTTCTCATTTATCTGTGTGTGTGTGTGCGTGTGTTGGATTTATGGCCATGTTAACACTGTTCATGTTCCCAAAATCACCTGCAAATCCACCAATATAAAAACTACAGACAATTCAAGTCAATGGGACAAGGATTCACCATCTTTAGTACATTAAGCCTAGTGAACACTTAATGAATCCTGGTAACCCCTTCACATATACGAGCCTATGTTCTTCATAAAAATATATTACCTTTGCCAGCAAGCTGTTGTACAGGCTTAAACAAAGCTGTAATTTCATTAATCTCCTTCTTCTTTTCTTCTTTCTTCAGCTTCTGGTCTTCCTTCTCCTTCTCCACCAACCTGGAACTTTTATTTCCACCATGCTTGACCTGGTTCTGCACTTGCTGAATAAACTTTTGCTGTTTGGCCCCTTTCTTATTTTTGAGACCAAAGGTTTTATCCTGCAATAAAACATTAAGCATAATAATAACTATAAAATTTTAAGTCGATTAGCAAATAACACATATAACTAACCAATTAAAGGTGCTGATAAGTCAATAAATCAATCTGTTGCCACCTGGTCTCTCTTGCAGAAGACATACTGCCTCCATGTAATCACCCTCAATTATGCATCTACAGCATGGTTCCCAACAATCAGCAAGTCAAACACAAAGATACCTAGAATCGATAATTCTAATTATGAAGAGGTAATAGCCAAGCAACTGGAAAGAATCAATGAGAAAAAATATAACTCTATTAGGTGATTTTAATTGTGGGGAGATAACATGGGAGGACAGGGAGACTTATGAAAATGAGGAATCCTGGAACAACATATTGTTGAACATCCCAATGAATATAATGACAAATTGGGTGAAGCTTTCAACAAGATACCAAGCCAAAGATACACCTGCAAGACTGGATATGATTTTAACCAAGGTGATTAAAGCGCCGAATCACTGGCGGTCAATAGGTTAGGATGAACATGTGGTCTTTGAATTCATGGTGGAGGTGGGACGAAAGGAATATAAGAGGAAAATAGATATAAGGAAGATATAACAATGCAAATGCTAAGATTGGTAAGCTGAAATAATACTTTGAAGTACATTGGAGGGAGTTCAGTGAAACTAAGTAAACAAAGAAAAAATGGGAAGTCTTCATGAATATTTATGGCATAGGATCTTCCTTTTTTGAAAATTAAATAAAATTCAGTACACATTTCAAAACTCTTATTTATTTGCCTGTTACACAACATAAGATTTAATTTTACACAGTTGTAAAAAGAATATTATCTAAATGTCAGCCTCCATTGTGAATACACTGATTCAGACAACTTTGGAAGTTTTGGTCACCTCTTTCCAGCCAGTTGACCATTATATTGGCAATTTCAGTTTGAACATTATTCTGTAGGTCTTTCAGGGTCTGTGGACTACCCCATAGGAAATAATCACAGGGGGTTAGATCAGGTGAGTGTGCAGGCCAGCTTTATGTCTCCTCACAGGGAGATTAGTCACTTAGGGAAGGCTTCTCTCAATAAAATCCACACATTGTCCTTTTCCATTTCTTTGAGAGTAGAAAAAAATAAAATAAATAAATAAACAAATAAATAAAATAAAATAAAAGAGCACTGTCAAATAATGGTCTGAATTCTTGGTTAAAGCATGACCATTTTCTTATAAAATATAGGGGACAATGATCCCTACTCTTTAAATTGCACACCATACCATGACACGAGCTGAACAAAGGGGCCGCCTTTCATGAAGTTTTGTATGGGTGAAGATGGAGTTCATCATGGAGAATTTGATGAAAAGAATGTCCTGCCATGCCAAGGGCAACCGCATGTTTAGGAGCAGAACACTTGGGAGACAACGGCATAGACTGATGAACTCGTTTGTCATTTTCAGGTGTTGTAACAGTCCTCATAGGTCCTTTCTTTTAGACACATTCCCTGAATGCACCCACCCACAATAAAATCTATTTGCATTCAGGAACACAGCCTCACAGGGGAATTTCAAAGTGACGATTAAAGGCACATCACACTGCTATGACAGAGTGGCCATTAAAAAAATACATCTCTATGGCAAGAGTACACTGCTCCCTCAACCACAGCACGTTTGCAACTGAAACGGGTGTGGACACATACCTCCCATCCAGCCCCTTCCATTAAGCCCTTCCCCATTTCACTATGACCATCCTTAACCACACCTCCTTTTCAATTTAAAATAAGGAAGTTCTTGTACCCCACCCTGTCTGTATCAAAGATGATCGAGAGGTACAAATACAAAAGAGACAAGGCATGGGAGAGGTGGCAAGAGAACTACAATAAAGGAATACAAGTCAGAGGTTAATATACTGGGATGAGACGAGAAGAGAAAAGGAACTCTGAAAAGGATCTAGTTAGCAATTGTTAGTTTCAACCTAAGCTGTTCTTCAGATTTGTGAATGGTATGCTCAAGCATTGAAAGTTTAAGTGGTACTATGTGAAGAAGCATAAATGTAAGCTTAAATAGTAAACAAAAGCTCCCAATTGGTAATCTATAAGGAAGAAATTTGTGGGAGAAATGTGTGAAGAAAGATGTTATGAATATATGTGAAGTGTTAAGATCACTCAAGAAAACTAGAACAGAAAAGGGCTTCAGGAACCAGATGGGATCTCTAGCAAGATATTGAAAAAGTATAAAGAACAACTAGTGTGTAAAATACAACTACTGAATGTCTGTTCTCTGAAAGAGGGGAAGATGTCATTGGACTGGAAATCTGCAAATGCATTTCAGTATTCAAAGACGGAAACATGGAAGTATCACTAAATTACAGACCATTGTCCTTGACTACGTAGTATTATAGCCAAAATGCATTAACAAAAAACTTTAAAACATACAAGGAAGAAATATCTATAGGAGAGAGTAATTTTGATTGACAATCAATTTGGTTTTAGAAATGTTGTCTTTTGTAACTAACCTCCTATATTTTTATTCGAGAATGGTTGTTGTGTTGATTGAGGTCTGGGTGGATTGTGTATACCTAGATGCCTTCAAAAGGTGCCATACAAAAGACTAATATAGATGTTAGAAAATATAGAACTTAACAGGAATATACTGGAATGGGTAAAAGACTTTTTGAGTAGTAAATACACATGTGTTTAGGGATGAAATGGGTGGGAATGGTTTTTATGCCTTTTTCTTTTTGGCTACCTCCCTTGTAAGGGGGAAAAAGCCTTGGTATATGTATGTAGATACACATGGATGGAAATGAAATGGGTGGGCATGGGTATGTGCCTTCTGACTTGGCTACCCCCTTTGTACATACATACATACATATACCAAGGCTTCTTCCCCCTTCCAAGGGAGGTAGCCAAAAAGGGAAAGGCACAAAAACACTCCCACCCATTTCATCCCTAAACACACTCCACACCCCCCCACCCTCCCTCTCATCTGAGCACCTCCCGGATGACGGGCCATCCCCGCACCCTGCCCACCGCCCTGGGTCAGAAGCAGTGTCGCAAGACACAGTACATCCACAGCAAGGCCGCTTCATTTAATCGGCGACCCCCCCTCTCTGTCCCCCTTTGCATATAAGGCGAGGACGGGGAGAAATCCCTTCGGGCTGCGTCAAAATTTACTCACACATACTACCCCACCCCCCAGCCTATTCCTCCTCATGCAGTCACAACATCATCCATATACAACCATTCTCCACTCACCTCTGTCTTCCGTCCTCTCCCTTCCTTCCTCAACAGACATTCCCCTCTTCCCCAAAGCCCCCTTCACCCCATCCATCCACCTCATACTAGGACGTCCCCTCATGTTCACTCCCTCCACATCTGCCTTCCATACCTCTTTTACTAGTCTTTCTTCACTCATTCTTTCCATGTGTCCAAACCATCCTAATATTCTTTCATCAACCCTATCTCCCAAATCCTTTTTCACCCCTGTTCTCCTCCTCACCTCCTCATTTCTCACTCTATCCAGCCTAGTAACCCCCACCATACTTCTCAGACACCTCATCTCAAACACATTCAAACTCCTTCTCTCTTCTTCTCTTATGTTCCACGTTTCTGCCCCATACAGTGCTGTTGGCACAATCACTCCTTCATACAGTCTCCTCTTCGCATCCATTCCCAAATGTCTATTCCTCATTACACTCTTTAAACCACCAAGGCATTTACTCGCTTCTCTCAATCTACATTCTACATCCACCTTTTCCTGCTACACTTGCACCCAAGTATCTAAAACTATCCACTTCCTCCAGTCGCTCTCCCTTAATGTTCACTTCCAGTCTACTGCCACTTTCACCCCTTGTACATCTCATCACCTTACTTTTACCCACATTTATCTTTAGCTTTCTTGGTAGATAGATACATGAGAACAGTAGTGAGTGGTGGTAAGTTGAACTAGAGAAAGTGACTTGTGGGTTACCACAGGGCTCAGTTCTGGCACCTGTATTGTTTCTATTGTATATAAATGATATGATTAATAGAATAGATGGATACACAAACTTATTTGCTGACAATGAGGCCATGGAAAGAAAATCAAAAAACATAACTACAGAAGAAATCTGAAGAAAAACAGTTTTCCACAGAGAGTGGTAAGCACTTGGAACAAACTGGACAATGAAATAGTGTACGCAAAAACCATTCATGAGTTTAAGAGCAAACTAGACAATGCAAGATACAAAGGCAGGACACCGCGAGTGTAGCTCCCCTTCTCGCAAAATACAACTAGGTTAAATACACTGCTATGATAAGCAGGTGAAAAATGAAAAATTGTAAACAGATACAAGAAGACCTTGAAGTTTATGAATACTCAGGGGTAAATGAACTTCAATGGAAAGAAATGTAAAACCTAGGAATTAGGACAATATTAGAAAATAAATAAATAAATAAATAAATAAATAAAAATAAAAACAAACAAAAATAAACTATGGTAATGATAATAAAAAATATTGAAAAATGTAAACAGGGAATTAATCAACACCAAAGGTAAAGAAGAAAAGTGATTGAGATCTTAATGAAGGATGATCTGTACTCAGAGTCACAAAGAGAATGACAGGAGACTTATAAATTGTTGAAGAGTATAAGAGCAGCATTTCACTGTATGGATGAAGACCTGATAAAGATATAAATAAATAAATAAATAAAAGTGATTCATCCCAGACTGGAATTTGTAGCAATGGTATGGTCACCACACCAATCAAAAGAAGTATAACAAACGGACGCCACCAAAATGATACCAAGCTAAAACGACATGGCATACAAGGAAAGACTGAGAAAAATGGGACTTCCCACAAGCCCTTGGTATATTATATGTATAGGAATTACTCATAGTGACATCTACATCTTTGCTATTAGGCCTTTTCAGCAAAATACAATACTGTACTGTAGTTCAGCACTTGAAATACGGCCAAGACCCTACTAAATAACATAAGTGCATAACAATCAATCTTAGAAAAGTAACTGATGTGCCTATTGAAAAGTGTGATGGAAGATTGAAAAAAGACTCATTGTTGTGTGTGAACTGTTGGATACTAATGATGAATAACACCACAATACTTAGAACTATTGAAAACAGTGAGACTGAGCAACATTTAACTGAATCATCTTCAAACAGTGATTTGAGTGACTTGGTTGAAGAAAATCCTTCAACATCAATTGAACCGGTTCTACAACTACCAGTCAAAATAGTTAGTAACAAGATGATTATTTAGGTTTGATCTATATGTCATATAATTTTTCTTTATAAACATAATTTTAAATCACTTCACATTCTTAATCACTAGATAATTTTTATTTCAATGCCATTTTTGTTTAATAAGTAATTTTTTGCATAGCAATGTGTGTATTTAATTGTTTAGCATTTCTAAAATTAATGGATAACTCATAGAGAGAGAGAGAGAGAGAGAGACAGAGAGAGAGAGAGAGAGAGAGAGAGAGAGAGAGAGAGAGAGAGAGAGAGAGAGGATAGAGAAAATAAATATTCCTTGTGAGTTTTCCATTTACTTTTAGAAATTCTAAAGAACTAAGTCATATAATGTCATGACAACTATGACCATTTTTTTTTATCAAATTTTACTCTGTATATTAATGTAAATGTATGAATTTTTTTTTCTTTTCAGAAGGGTTGTCATTGAGCCAGAAGAAGTGCAAAGCTTATGGTAAGCTATCAAATGCCAAAAAAAGATTGAAGGAGAGCCTAGAGGTCAGTTATGGTGTTCAAAACCTTAAACATAATCTGAAAAACATCTACAAGCATTAATGAATGAATTGAAACAGTCATTTCTGGATTGCAAATGTCATAATCACAAACTATAAATATTGACTCTTTCCACATGCACAATTAAAGAAACTACAAGTTTTTTTCAAACTACAACATATATGGCGAGAAAAAGCCATTTACTGAAATCAGAATTAGGAATCCTTCCAAAGATTTCAATCATACATACATATACCAAGGCTTTTTCCCCCTTACAAGGGAGGTAGCCAAAAAGGGAAAGACATAAAATCATTTCCACCCATTCCGTCCCTGAATATACTCCACACCCCTCCACCCTCCTTCTTATCTGAGCACCTCCTGGATGACGGGTCATCCCTGCACCTTGTCCACTGGTATCAGAAGAGCACAAAATTTTAGTTAGGAGATTCTGAGTCAGATCAGGTTATTCATGTGTCCTAGCCAGAAGGATTCTGTGAAAATCACCAGTGTTGAAGGTCCAAGCAATAAAGGTGCAAAAGTGGCTGGTTCTTGGGAATTTAAGAGAGATATTTGAACTATATAAAAACGATAAAAAGAATCATAATATAAGATTCTTCACATTTGCTAAGTTATGACCATCATAGTGTGTGCTTGCTAGTGGTGGGGCTTGTTCTCTCTGTGTCTGTACATATCAAAACCCAAATTTACAGTTGGCTGCATTGGGAAAAAAGATCTTATGGATTATAGTGTCAGCAGTATGGAAAAAGAAACTTGCATGATGCAAATTTACAAACACTGCCCAAGAGAAGGTGTTCTGAATTTTCTTGAGTTGCTTGACAGTGTTAAATCAGCTCCAAATGAAATATCTTACAAGCAATGAGTGACCACTGACCATTGTACATTTGTTGACAAAGTGGAACTACCTGTAAGAGGCCGGTAGATAGAGGTAGACCTTTAAGGTAAATCAGAGTAGATCGAGAGGTAGATGGGGAACGAATGCTAATCCTGGGTCATTTGTTATGAAAACTTGTGAGGCAATGGCCGACGGCTGACAGGCGTCAAGGATACCTGAGTCAGACTCGCGCCTTGTATATATTTAAAAGTGCTGAGTGTAGGTTGAATGCAGAGTGTCGCCTGGTGTGTAATATTGTTTTGACTATTGTAACTGTAAGCGGACAAGCCATTTTTGTTACGACATAATGCTTACATTGTGACATAGTTTAGAGGAGTATAACAGCCTCTCTAATTGGAGAAAAAGGTGGAGGAGAAAAATCATTGGTGCAGAAAGGAAAAGTCATGCCCTTAAGGTGTGGCACTTGTTTGAGAAGTAAAAGACTATTGGATGAATGAAAGAGTGATGTCAGAACGAAGGTGGCTTGACGTTATGTAGAGAGTTCCGGGTGGGATTCTCGAGGTGTACTGATTTAGACCAACAAGCATCAGAACAACTACACCTATTTTATTCACCCCTCAAGAATTACTTTAGAACAAAGAGAATAGAAAAACTCTGAGAGGAGACGACGGTGGGTGACAGTGGTGGCAGCAGTGGGATGAACTTCAATTTCCTCCGAAGAGAAGTGACAAGACTGGTGCGAGAAATGGTGCAAGATAAGTCTACGAGAGTACAGCAACCACAACCAAGCATGTGTTGGTTTCAAGGGACGACAAGACGAGGAACGAGGGATCTACAACACTACGAGCAACTACTACTACGAATGGAACAAAGCGAGATCTTCAAGGTGATCATCTACAAGACTATCTTGAAGGCAGTGAGTGATGAGGCTGAGGAATGACGTTGCTGGCGAACGACAAGGCTGAAGAGGGACTTTGAAAGGAAGTCAAGTGACGTCGTAAGCATTATGAATATTTAAAATCACTAAGCAAGGAAATATCCTGCATGGTTCGTCATCATTTTGTTGCACAGCAGCAATCAGTGCTTAAAACAGTTGAAAGAAACACTACCACCTCAGAACAAGACAGTTATAGTAGGCGATTTCTCAAAAACTTATTTTTTTATTATCCAAGATGCTTCTCAGGGATTTCACTTGGACAACTCACAATGTACAGTTCACCCTTTTGCCATCTATTAGATCATCTGAAGACCAAGAACTTAACCATTTCAGCATCTGTTTCTTATCTCCACCACTAAAACACAACACTATAATGGTTTACTCATTTATAAAAGAGCTTATGGATTATGTCAAATTCAGATGCCCACAACTGAAGGTGTACTATTTTTCAAACAGATGTGCTGGCCAATATAAGAATAGATGCAACTTCACATATCTTTTACCACGAAGAGGATTTTGGTTTGTCTCGTGAATGGCAATTTTTTTGGTACATCTCAAGGCAAAAATGTATGTGATGGGATTGTCAGAACAGTAAAGAGAGCTACTGCTCATGCCAGTTTGCAGAGAACTACAGAGGCAAATTCTTACACCAGAAAAAATGTTTCAATTCTGTGAAGAGCACTTGAACAAGACCATAAAAATTTTCTTTGAAATCATATCTGATTTGAAAGATGTAGAACAATGGTTGGAACATCGATTCCATGATAATGAGGCTATTCAGAGAACTCAGAAATATCATAGATTTGTTCCTATAAACAAGGAAGAATTGATTGATGGTGTATCTCATTTCAAGTGGCATTGGAGAGAAGAAATGAATAAAGAAAGGTCATATTACTCATGAACCTGCAATAATTGACAATGTAAAATGTGTCAAAACAGGAGAGTATGTTATCTGCATTTATGATGGTCAAGTGTGGATTGGAATTGTGGAGGAATATTGAGAGGAATTTGGTGATTATACAGTGAACTTACATCCATCTGGGTCTTCAGGAAATGCATATCATTATCCATCAAATAAAGATTCATGTTCAGTCCCAGGACATCATATATCATCTGTCATGGGTTGTCCTATACTAAGAGGAGGCAGCCCAATTAACTGTACTTTTCTTCAGAAAGAAATTCATGAAAATATTGAATATGCCAAAATTGTATCCGATACAATCTTATGCTAACTTAATTTATGTTTGTTGTAATTATGCCTGTGCAATATATAATGCTCATACTTGTATGCAATTTATAAATACATGGTATTCACTGATAAGCTTTTTACTCAAATAAAGGTAATTAATTAGAAGCTTAAATGTGAAAAATACTTACAGTTGATAGACAATGTATAAATATGGCACTCACTTAAATGTTAATTATATGAAAATTACTAGCACAAACAAACTTTTTTTATACTGATTCTAATAGCCAAGGTGACTTCATTTTTCTCATCCATAATTTTTTTTTTTTTCAAATTTTTGCTCGTGGGATTTTTTTATTTTTCAACCTAGTTCTAAAACTGATATTTGGATTCCTTGTCTTTTTCTAAATATATATACAATTATATATAACTATGACTTTTATTACCCTAATTATTGGTCGCCAAATGTTAGTGACCTCTCATATTATCTCAAAATATCTGAAGTCTATCTCCTAAACTGTTGTTCGGATTGACCTAAAATTTCAGAAATGTGTTTAGAGCCCTAAAACTACTTATAAACCAAAATTCATCAAAATCAGAGAAATGAGGGTGTTAGGCACTTGTTGATCTGACAGAGAATGCCCCTGTAGTTTTCCACACAGATGCATACTTTTATGGAACAAGATAGGTGAACATGATCCTGGCCAACAATAAAAATGAACTTGCAAAGTTTGATAAGGGATGGCCAAAATAGGACCTTTGAGCACAGCTCCAACCCTATATACTACATCTAGGTAAATACAAAGACCTACTATGCGCAGCAAAAGAGAGGATTGGGTAGACTGTGTACACCTGGATCTAGAAAAGGCTGTGTCCTAAATGGGCAGTCGGCAAACTATGCCCTTGAAGGTGTCCACACAGCTGACTATGGTGGTCTAGAGCAGTACAATCACCATGGTGTCTCACCTAACATTCTGTAAACATTCATGTGCTCTATACAGGTCAACCAATATCACTGTATCTTTTCAAGACTAGTTTGTATTTCATGTGGAGATCATGCCCTACTTACTCGGTACTGAGTATGTCTGCCTGTACTTTACCTTGTGAGTATTTTAAAATATTATTAATATATTTTGATGGTAGGAGATTCAAAACTGTTACAATATATGTAAACAATTGGACCCAATCACAATTTCTACCATCTTTTTGGTTCTGACGGTTAGGTATTGAAGACAGAAGCATGATACTACATCAGTGGCACACAAAGAGCTGGTGTTATGATGAGTGTGATAATACAGATAATTTACAGAAAAGTTGCTGCTTATTTAGCCTAAATATTTGGTATAGATTCTTTCATTATTAACAATACAATAGGCCTATTGCTTGCTCTAATCCCATTTTGTGCTATTTTTCCTCACAAAACAGTGAGTATTTGGACCTCACAGATATGAATTATAATTATTGTCCATTTTATTTGCAAGAGGAAGCCCTAGCAATAAATCAAATGATTAAGTGATTGATCAACTGCACCATATTTTCTTCAGCTCTTATTACTGCTATTATTTTTTCAATCACATACATATACCAAGGCTTTTTCCCCCTTACAAGGGAGGCACCCAAAAAGGAAAAGGCATAAAATCATTCCCACCCATTCCATCCCTGAATACACTCCACACCCCTCCACCCTTCCTCTCATCTTAGCACCTCCTGGATGGCAGGTCATCCCTACACCTTGTCCACTGCCCTGGGTCAGAAGCAGTGTCGCAAGACACAGCACATCCACAGCAAGCCACTTCATTAAATCGGCGACCCCCCCCTCTCCGTCTCCCCATTGCATAAAAGGAGAAGACGGGGAGAAATCCCTTCGGGCTGCGTCAAAATTTGTTCACACATACTACCTCACCCCCCATTCCACCTCATGCATCACAACATCATCCATATACAACCATTCTCCATTCACCCCTGTCTTCTGTCCTCTCACATCCTTCCTCAACACATTCCCCTCTTCCCCAAAGCCCCCTTCACCCCATCCATCCACCTCATCCTAGGATGTCCCCTCATGTTCACTCCCTCCACATCTGCCTTCCATACCTCTTTTACTAGTCTTTCTTCACTCATTCTTTCCATGTGTCCAAACCATCCTAATACTCTTTCATCAACCCTCTCTCCCAATCCCCTTTCCACCCCTGTTCTCCTCCTCCTTTCTCACTCTATGTAGCCTAGTAACCCCCATCATACTTCTCAGACACCTCATCTCAAACACATTCAAACTCCTTCTCTCTTCCTCTCTTATGTTCCATGTTTCTGACCCATACAGTGATGTTGGCACAATCACATGCACTGATGTAAAAACTGTGGGATGGCACAAAAGACCACATGACACTGGTTTCCAATAGTTCTGAGATCGAAAAGGGATTAAACCTAGTTTAACTAATTGCTTCTATAGTTAGTAAAAAGAGGTGTGGAAGGTAGAGGTGGAAGGAGTGAACATGAGGGGGCATCCTAGGACGAGATGGATGGATGGGGTAAAAGGGCCATTGGGAAAGAGGGGAATGGCTGTTGAGGAAGGATGAGAGAGGATAGAAGATAGGGGTGAATGGAAAATGGTTGTGCATGGATGATGCTGTATGTATGAGGGGGAGTGGGTGGGGGATGGGAGATGAGGGAGTATTCATGAGAAATAAATTGACGCAGCCTGAAGGGATTTCTTCCCATCTACTTTTCTGCACAAGGGGATGGAGAGGGGGGGGGTGGGGGTTCGCTGAATTAATGAAGCGACCTTGCTGTGGATGTGCTGCATCTTACTACATTGCTTCTGACCCAGGGTAGTGAACAAGATACAGGGATGACCCATAATCCAAGGGTGCCAAGATAAGAGGGAGGGAAAAGGGTAGAGGGGAGTGGATTATGTAGGGGATGGAATGGGTGGGAGTGGTTTCTATGCCTTGTCTTTTGGATACCTCCTGTGTAAGGGGAAAAAAAGCCTTTGGTATATGTATGTATGTATAGTTAGTGGCACTTACTCTCTTGCTCTGATTGATACCAGCAGAGCATCATTTGGTTTGAGGTCAGTTAAGACATATTTCCTCCCACATTTCTGGTCTTGTAGGTAGGTTCTGGTGTCCATGCCATGGTCTGTCTAAAGGCCTGTCTACACGAGCGGGCCTGATCGGCGGGTTTGCCCGTTAACGGGCAAATTCTCGCGGGCCTGCCCGTGAATGTTGTCCACACGACCGAAGTGATGAACAGCTGGGCCTGCCCGACGATGTTGCCAGTAGCGGGTGGAGTGCTGTACGAGAACCATGGTGCCTAGCATTGTCGGTGGCTCACTAGAGTTATCCTGGGCTGCCATCGTTAAATGTTCACTGTGCTACTATGCCGTGGAATGTGGGATGAAGGCCCGCTGTGGGTTCACGATATTATCTTGCGTCTGGCAGGGTAGAAACTCCAGCTACCGGGCACCAGCTCAGTGATTTCGCTCGGCAGCCTTTCGGGCAATTTGATCGTTTGCCCGTCAAATATGCCCGTTAACGGGCAAGCCCGCCGATCAGGCCCGCTCGTGTAGACAGGCCTTAAGGACACACCACTCCCACACCTCTGCCCATGCCTCATGTATTGATTCTGGTCTGTGATTGAGTTTGGTGCCACAATTCGCAATGTTTGGCCATGTGGGATTGGAGGTTCATCTGGGATGTTGGGCCACAATTTGTCTAGCCTCCTCTTGAAAGACTCCACGTTGACTCCTGTTAGGTCCATTATCTCTCTTGGGAGAGATGTGAAGAGCTGGGGACAGCCTAAGTGAAGCTTTCTGCCTGGATTGTAATCAGTTGCTGGAAGAACCTGCTTATGAACCTTCTTTTGCAGGTCCAACCAACCTTTGGGTGGTGTTTCCCTCTGCTATTTTTCTTTTTTTATGATGGGTTTGGTGCTGTGCCCTTTAGCACTTTCCAGATGCAAAAATCACTATATAGCACTCTACATCTCTACAGTGAATGGAACTTAAGGATTTTTGGCCACACCTAGTAATTTAGTCCCCCGACAATGTCCTCACAAATACCCTTTGGACCTGTTTGAGCTCTTATGTCTCCTCAACCTTATGTGGAGATCATTTTTGGTATACATACTTCAGCTTTAACACTATCAGGGACTTCCACAGAGGTTGTAAGTACTCGGGCTTTGGGGTCTTATAGGTCCGAAGGATCCACACACTCATTTTACAAGCAGCAATAATAATGTGGGTTGTGCGTGCTTTGAAGCAACAGCTGTCATTCATCCATACACCCAGGTGTACTTGAAGCCAAGGACCTCCACATTATTCTGGTTTTATCATCATCTAAACACATAATAATTTAGCCTGAGTGACATCTGTTAATTGTCCCACACTGCCATCAAAGCACCTGCCGAGTTTATCACGTCAATATAAATTTTATACAACGAAAACTATTGTGAGCACAAATATGGCATCAATTTTATTCTTTATATTGTTGCCTTTGGTGGTAAACTAGGGGATATGTCGACCCTTGCCTCAGGGGCAAATATACCAATGTACAGATTTTGTACCCAATTTTGACCAGAAAATAAGGCGCCTTTGTATGTTAGGTATTTAATTTCTCTTTGTGGCAACTCTCAAAGTACATAGTATTTTCAGTAATACACCATTACGATGATGACAATGCAAGCTAGGAAATAGGCTTAAACTACATCAATAATGAGGGCATGGATTTTAATAGTGAGTCTTTGTAGTATGTATATTGTATAATTGTTGTTTATTATTGTGTAACCATTTCCCATGCTGATCTTTGACACTTCCCTTTCAAGTGTGAAAACTCTTCACACTTTCACACTTTGTAACTGGTTGGCATGATATTTTTGGTGCAACCATGATAAAGATGTAAATGAAATATAACCTCTTTATGATAAAACAGTGTATGTGAAATAAAAAAAAAAGTTAAAAATAAATATCTATGCCATTCCTTTACACATCAGACATTTTTCAAAAAATTTAACAGAGGATATAAAATAGGCCAAATGTATGAATTTAGTCATAAAACTAAGAAATATTCGCACAAATTTCCTCATAATACTGTATTTGTATAACATTAATGACAACTTGTGCCAAATCTGGAGCTCGGGTTCATGAACCAGGTAAGTCGGTAGTATGACTCATTTTGTCAGTTACTCACCTCAATAATCTTTTCTTTCTTCTTTTGATCCGCTTTCTTGGACTGGGATGCTCCTCCTTTGCTGGCATTTTTTGGAGGCATTTTAAAGTAATCAAAATATGTCAAACCTAAAAATTCCTCAATGTGGCTCTCAGCTGCACAGGGAAACAAACTACTAATGTGGTTCTTCGTGAAAAAGTTATATCAAACATTGAAATTATTTCAATATTTTCTACAGTAAATGGTATACAATAAATTAATTTATTATTACCAGTCGATATATTTTAAGTATTTCTTCATCATCGTAAACACTTTTATGTCGACAATATTTCAAAATCTTATGTTATGGCTGCCAAGTAATGACCCTGAGTGGATCAGTGTTCTGGGAGTCTAAATGAAAATGATACTATAGGCCCCCTATAACAACCTAAACTGAAAAAAATTGTATCAATAGACACAGGACTATGATCGTTCAGGAGCCAGTTCAGGTAAGTACCCTAGGAAATCCGAATTATATAAGAGGTAAAACTAAGGTTTCTGTGACCTCGATCATTTACGGGCCAAAGGAGTTGGATATATAATTCGCAAATAAATTAGCATAATATCATGCTAGGAAGGATATGAAGGTACTATTTGTGTATGCAATACATTTTCCTCAAAGATGTGTATATATGTATACGTTATAGGTTAAAGTTTGCGTGGGAGGAGCTCAGACAACAGATGAATTCAATTCATTGAAGGAATTGGTGGAAGGAACAATGTTGATTTAATATCCCGTTGCGTGCAACCTTAGATTTACGGAAATTGTAGATTCACCTTTGAAAATACGTTTAGCTAAAGTTCAATGACAGTTTAAGGTGATTTAAGTTGAGTTTTATGCAAATGTGAAATTGTAAATAATTATGTTAACAATGCTTGGAATGTCAAATTTGGAAGTTAGGACAGTACAAGGACCAAGGAAGTACTTGTAACTTGTATGAAGGTGTGGCACAGTTATCATATATTTTAATGTGTATAGTATGTATTAAAAGTTCCTGCAATTTATTTTAGTTTGCTAAACTATGTTTTGATTTTAGAGTGTGAAAAGACTATTTTATTTCATGTTTTGGAAATTGATATTGACATCTAAACATGTTTTACTTGGGTTTCTGTTGAAATAGTGAATATAAAAAAACAAAGAAATATTCTAATGCAATAGAAATAGTAGGTCAATAGTTATATAGAATAGTACAGTACTAATATACTGAAAAAAATATGGTAACCAGTGAGATTGGAAGGATTTTGCACAAAATATTATATTTTGTGTAAGATTGAAGTTATAAGAATTTTGAAAGTAAAATCATCATGGCATAGTTTCTAATATTCTTTTTATGAATATACTTTTTTTTTAGTAGCTATTTATATGGCTCTAGGAGGGACTGATTACAAGTACGTGAATGTGGTGGTCATTCAAGATAGGGAGCAAAGCTGACCATTTCCAGTATCCATAAACCTCCTTGCTGGCCTGATATTTGGTCTCTGGACTGGGCCCAAAAGTCTTTGAGTTTCAGCTATATTTGTTACACTTTTTACTAATGGAAAGCAGACCCCAGCGACTGGTCCCCACCCCCTACCACTTTCAGCTGTGACGGAGAAATTGTGCCACACTAATACAACATGAACAATAGTCCAAATTGTTTCCCTAGACAACTCTGTGGGAGGGTCTGTCTGAGAGCCATTGTCAGCTAAAGTGACGATGCAGGTTTTCCACTTGGTTAACTCCAAGGCAACAATTAAATAATGAGTCTGACAGTTTTGAGGCTACTTCTGCTAGTAGTCCTGTAGTGTGCTATGCCTTCTTCTCTTCTACTCCCTGCCTTATTGGTAGGAAAAATAAGGAGCATGGTGATTTGGGTCATTGAGTATGAATTATGGTAAATTTTTAAAAGTGCAAACCTACACAATATAGTAATAGGAAATTAGATAATAATTTTGTTAATTATAATACATCAATACAATATATGTTATATTTGGCAGAAATCAGTAATAGAAACAGTTGCTTAAAGCTATTAATAAACACATGTAGCCGCTTTGACTACTTGAGACACCATGTTTGTTTTGGTTAAGGCGGAGGTCGAAGAAATTAAGATATTCTAAATTTGTCTATTTTAACCTAACCTAATCTGCCTATCTAACATAACCTGCATTTAATAATGCAGTGCCTGTAATTCTAGGCCAATCAACAAGTAACAATAAGTAAAAAGTAAGTCTCCAGCCTCTGAATCTGTCAAAACAAAGATGGTGTCAAAAGTAGTCTACGCAACTTCATTCGTTTCTGCATACCTTTTAGCAATTTTTTTTTTTTTTTCTGCCAAGAAAAATATCTATTACATTGATGTATTATAATTTACAATTTAATTTTTAATTTTCTAATGCTATACCACATAAGTGTGGACTTCTAAGAAAAATACCTGAATTATCATTATTTTTTTTCTAGAACTTGAAAAAGCTAAATCAACATTTGGCAGTATCTATTCTATCCCAATTTAATTGAACCTAGAATATAAAGAGCTAAGTCAACATTTGGCAATATCTATCCTATCCCAATTTATTTGAACCTAGAACTAAGCAACAGTGTGATTAAATGTGTCGGTAATTATTTATTTATTTATTTATCTTGGCATCTCCTGGATGATAGGTCATCCCTGCATCTTGTCCACTGCTCTGGGTCAGAAGTAGTGTTGCAAGACACAGCACATCCACTGCAAGGCTGCTTCATCAAATAGACGACCCCCCCACTCTCCGTCCCCCCATGCAGAAAAGGAGATGACAGGGAGAAATCCCTTCAGCCTGCATCAAATTTTTCTCACACATACTCCCTCGTCCCCCATCCCCCACTCATTCCACCTCATGCCTCACAACATCATCCATATACAACCATTCTCCATTCCCCCCTGTCTTCTGTCCTCTCCTGTCCTTCCTCAACAGACATTCCTCACTTCTCCAAAACCCCTTTTACCCCATCCATCCATTTCATCCTAGGTTCCCCCCTCATGTTCACATCCTCCACATCTGCCTTCCATACTTTTTTTACTACTCTTTCTTCACTCATTCTTTCCATGTGTCCAAACCATCTCAATACTCTTTCATCTACCCTATCTCCCAACTCCCTTACCACCCCCGTTCTCCTCCTCTCCTTATTTCTCACTCTATCCAGCCTAGTAACCCTTATCATACTTCTCAGACACCTCATCTCAAACACATTCACACTCCTCCTCTCTTCCTCTCTTATGTTCCATGTTTCTGCCCCATACAGTGCTGTCGGCACAATCACTCCTCCATACAATCTCCTCTTAGCATCCATTCCCAAATGTCTATTTCTCATTACACTTTTTAATCCACCAAGGCATTTACTCACTTCTCTCAATCTACATTCTACCTCCACCTCCACTCCTCCCTTTCGTGCCATATTCACACCCAAGTATCTAAAACTATCCACTTCCTCCAGTCTCTCCCTTAATGCTCACTTCCAATCTGCTGCCACTTTCACCCCTTGTACATCTCATCACCTTACTTTTACCCACATTTATCTTCTTTCACACACTCTCCCAAACTCTGTCACTAACTCCCTCAATTCCTCCTCTGATCCTGCTACAAGCGCAGTGTCGTCCGCAAACAACATAAGAACATAAGAATGAAGGAGACTGCAAGAGACCATAGGGCCTACACTAGTGGTTCACCTCCCACTTTTCTCCATTTTCTTTAACCATCTCCAATCCCTCCTGAAAGTGTAGGGGAGTGGAGTATGTAGAGGATGGAATGGATGGGAGTGGTTTCTATGCCTTTTTTTTCTGTCTACCCTGTCATAAGCCTTTTCCAGATCCATAAAAGCCAAAGAAACATCCTTACCTTTTTCTATAGCTTTTTCACATACCTGTCTTACTGCAAGAATCTGATCTACGCAACCTTTGCCTGTCCTAAATCCACACTGTTCCTCTCCTAATCCTCTCAGTCAAGATCCTCCCACAAGCCTTCCCAACTACACTTAACAAGCTAATCCTTCTGAAACTACTACACTCACACTTGTCCCCTTTTCCCTTGTAAAGTGGAACTAAACAGGCAGTCCTCCGGTACTCTACCCTCTCTCAAACAAACATTAAATAATCTCACCAGCCAGTCCACCATCACTGTACCTCCTTTTTTCAGACATTCTGCATGGCATCCATCCAGACCAGGTGCCTTACCTGCTCTCATCATCTTAACAATTGCCTTCACCTCATTCTTTCATTATTTCTCCTCCATTTTCCTCACTCATCATGGTCATTTTCTTAGCATTTCCCACTGCAACTACCTTTCCCTCCCTATCCTCCTCCACATTTAGCAACTCCCTAAAATACTCTGTCCATCTAGCTCTTACTGCCTTCCTTTCCATTATCATCTCTCCATCTGCACCTTTTACCTTTTCTTCTCTACATGATTCGCCTCCTCTTCCTCTCTTACTTTCTTTCCAATTTTCTGTCATACTCTTACCCCGTTTCACATCTGCTTTCTTCTTTGCCTCTTTTATCTTATGCTGTACTTCTCTTTTCTTTGTACCTCTCATATGATCCCTCGTCCTATTTTGTGGGAAGTACTTAGGAAAAAGTAAGGAAGGTTTTTGGGTTTCATTTTATTGTGAGAAGACATGAATAGGAATGGTAGAGAACCTCTGTGGACTGTGTCACAGATGTATGGAATAGAGAGAGGTATGCTGAAGTGGTCAGATGATTTTACAAAATAGGGCATGTGTGTTGGTTGTTAATAGAATGAATGATTGGCATAAGGTGAATGTGGGTTTGCATCATGGCTGTGTGGTGTTGCCATGGTTTTTCAGTTTTTATATGGATGGGGTTGTAAGAGAATGCAATGCAAGTGTACTAGGCAGAAGTTCAGAAGTTGGTGGGCGAGAATGGAAGGATAATCAATCTTAGTATAGATATCACTGAATGTGATTGATTCTGAGGAGAGATTGAAGTAGCTGATGATTGAGTTTGGAAGTGTATACAGTGAGTCCTCCTCGTACGGTAATTCTTTATCCGGTAAATTCACAGTTACGGTATTTGGTAATTACTACCCTCAATTCTATTTACAGTAAGAAAAATTCACAGATACGGTATCCGCTCGTGTTTTGGAGGTAAAATTAGATATTTTGAAGAGGAAAGAGCAGGGAGAAGATATGTCTGCCATAAGTCGAAACTTGGGTTCAGTATACGGTAATTTCAATTTGCGGTAAGGTTTTCAGGAACGCATATGTACCATATAATGAGGACTCACTATACAAGAGAATGATAATTATCGCCTTGAATTTCACTGACTGGAAGCCTGCAGCCCCACAGTGGCTGGTAACAATCCTCAGGCCTTCCTACAGATCTTTCTTGGAAGAAAGTTGGGACTTGTGTGTGTTGTAGTTATTAAGAACTTTGTCACCAGCTGAGAGTAGCAGGAAAAGCAGTCACTGGTTGTCAGCTCTCCATGTATTTACCTAGTTGTATTTTGCGGGAAGGAGAGCTACGCTCGTGCTGTCCCGCTTTTGTATCTCGCAGTGTCTAGTTTGCTCTTAAACTCGTGAATGGTTTTTGTGCACACTATTTCCTTGTCCAGTTTGTTCTAAGTGTCTACCACTCTGTGGAAAACTGTTTTTCTTCAGTCTATTCGTAGTTATGGTTTTTTATTTTCTTTCCATGTCCTCTTGTGCTTCTCCTGTCCCAGTTTAACAAGTCCTCTCTATCAAGTATTTCTGTGCCTTTTATGTGTGAAAAGGTACAAGAAATACAATAGAAGATGATCAGTGATGGATCTTGGGCCAGGTCCAGACACTAGGGGTCAGCCTCTCAGGGATGTACCTCCCAATGGGGGTGAGGGGGTGGGCAGGTTTTGAAAATGGGCAGCAGCCTTGCTGTCCATCTTGCAAGACCAGCACAGTCAGGTACCTATCATGAGTTCCTATGTAAGAGAAGAAAGTTGCAAATGAATGTGATATCGAAGGAATGGTGGTAGTAGGAGGTTGAGTATGTGTGAAATGGATGTGGAGGTGAATTACAGAGTAAAAGAAGTAAGCAAATGTCTGGTTGTAATGAAAAAAAAAAAAAAAAATAGGTATTTAGGGATGAAAGTTGTATGAAGATGCTGCATTGAGCAGATATTTGGAATATAAAGGAGGCAGAAAGGAAGAAACTAAGACTTTATGAAATGCGTTCACATGATAGGTGTTACAAAAATAGAATGAGAAATGTGCAGGTGAGATGGAAAGAGCCCATGGATTGGGTAGATCAAAGAGTGCTGAGGTGGTTTGGGAAAGAATGAATGAGGAAGGAATAGTTCAGATAGTTTAGAAAGCATAAGTGGATGGAGGGAGGTTGAGAGGAAGACCAAGAGATGAGATGAATGGGGGTGTGGATGCATATGGAATGTATGTTGAGCAGGAAAGAGAGAATGAAAGATGAAAGTGAATGGGGGGAGCAGTGATGTGCCCTGAAGGTATGTTCCTCTCGTTTGCTTCATAAATTATTTTTAGAGGATGAGAAGGATTGTCGCCATAAAATGAAGTGGTTGAGGTAATTCAGCATTGGGCCCTCCTGTGAAATAACTGCACCTCTGCACCACATTTGATCCAAATAATGTGATAAAGAATAGGGCAACCCTTCACCCATGAGGTGTTGTGATGAGAGGGTTGGTTGAATTGTGTTTAATCACACTTGTTCACTCTTGCACACAGAGAGAAGTAGGCAATCTGCTGATCATTTACAGAATCATGAAAAGCACAAAAGTCCTTGATAGAGAGGACTTGCTAAATTGGGATAAGAGAAATACAAGGGGACATGAACAGAAACTCAAAAAGGATAGTTATAGAAGAGACCTGAAAGGAAAAAAAAAAATTTCCCACACAAAGTGGTTACCTGGAACAAACTGGATGAAACAAGTGTGTGTGCAAAAACTATGCATGAATTTAAGAGCAAACTGGACACTGCGAGATACAAAGATGGGACACCATGAGCATAGCTCCCCTTCCTGTAAGATACAACTAGATAGATACAACAGTTAAATACACACATGATAGGAACACGTGATACAAATGTACAACATTGAGATGAGGGGTAAGAAGTGACCCCCCCATGAGGGAAATAATAGTAATACAAAAAGGAAATGGAACAAATAGTGAACCTTGATATCAGGAAGTCGCACAGCCCAGATGGAATCACAAGCTGGATACAAAAAGAATGTAAAGAAGAACTAATAGACAAAATATTTAACATAATAAGTTGCTCACTCAAAGAAGGAAAAGTACCAGAAGACTGAAAAAATGCCAATATCGTACCAATATATAAAGTAGGAAACGAGAAAGACTCAACAAATTACAAATTGGTTTCCCTTACAAGCACAGTAGCCAAAATTTGTGAAAGGGTTATGAAAAATATGTGGATAAAACATCTGGAGAACAATACTAAATTCTAGACAAATCAGATTTAGACAGAGAAGATCATGTGCCACAAATTTGATTTGTTTTTACTCAAAACTACTAGATATAATACAGGAAAAGGACAGATGGGCTGATTGTGCTTTCCTGGACCTACAAAATGCTTTTGACAAAAGTACCACACAAAAAAACTATTAACTGGAAACCATAGGAGGGATACAAGATAAATTACTGAAATGGATGGAGGATTTCTTGCATGGAAGAAAAATGAGAGTTCTACTTAGGAAGAGGTGATTAGTGGAGTTCCACAAGGATCAGTATTGGCTCCAATAATGTTTGCTATTTATATGAATGACATGGACAAGGTTGTGGAATGTTAAATGAGCTTCTTCACAGATGATGCAAAACCGTTGAAGAAAGTGAGTAATAAAATGTATTGTGATTCGCTGCAGAGAGATCTGAACAGGGTTTGGGAATGGAGTCAGAAGTGAGAAGTGGGCTTCAACTTAAAGAAATGTAGCATAATGGAATTTGGAAAAAGTAAAAAAAAAAAAAAAAGGATATCAGGACAATATAGAATTGGTGTAAAGAAAGTGGGATCTGAAAAAGACCTAGGAGTAATCCTCACAAAGGACATGTCCCCTGGTAAACAAATAAACAAAATTATTGGAGAAACCTACAACTTTTTAAGATCAATAAAGGTGGCTTTTACTTGGATGAAGAAATGGTAAAGAAAATACTAGTCACACTGATTAGGCCAAAATTGGAGTACACAGCAACACTGGTCATCCAGTACCAAAAAGAATATAAGGAAAATTGAGAGAATCCAGATAGCAACTACGATGGCCCTAACACTTTCAAAACTGTCACATGAAGAGAGATTGTCAAAACTAGAATTGTCGACTCTGGAACAAAGAAGAGAAAGAGGTGACTTGTTGACTATAGAATCATGAGAGGTATGGAAGTCCTTGATAGAAAAGACTTACTAAATTGGGATAAGAGAAATACAAGAGGACATGGAGGGAAGCTCAAAAAGGACAGTTATAGAAGAGACCTGATAAAGAACAGCTTTTCCCCCACAGAATAGTGGATTTGTGGAACAAACTAGATGAAACAATAGTGTGTGCAAAAACATACACGAATTTAAGAGCAAACTAGACATGGTGAGATACGGAGATGGGACACCATAAGCATAGCTCCCCATTCCGTAAGATACAACTAGGTAAATTACATACACACATATGATGCAAAAATACTGAAGAAAGTAAAAACGGAGGAAGACTGCAACTCATTACAACAAAACTTGGACAAGATCTGGAAATGGACTCAAAAGTGGGAAATAAAATTCAATATCAAGAATTTGGAAAAAATAAAAACAGAATATAGAAAGGTTACAAAATTGGTGAAGAGATAAAAAAATTAACTCGGAGAAAGATTTTGGAGTGATAATCAGCAAGGACATGACACCAGATAAGCACATTAATAAAATAGTCGGAGAAACCTACAATTTATTGAGGTAAATAAAAGTGGCATTTGCTTATTTGGACGAGGAAATGATAAAAAAAATTCTAACTACACTAATAAGACCAAAACTTGAGTACGCAGCAACACTATGGACACCCAGTACCAAAAAGAATATAAAAAAAATTAGAAAGAATACAAAGAGCAACAACAAAACTAGCACCAACTCTTTTCGAAATGACATATGAGCAAAGACTGTCCAAATTAGAATTACCAACTCTGGAACAAAGAAGGGAAAGAGGAGACTTACTATCTATAAAATATTGAAAGGAATGGAAATCTTAGATAAGAATTACTTTTTATTGAAATGGGACAAACAATGGGAAAACGAGAGGACACGAAGAGAAACTAAAAAAAGATCATCACAGAAAAGATCTGAAGAAAAAAAACAGCTTCCCATACAGAGTGATAGATACTTGGAACAAATTAGACAAAGAAACAGCGTGTGCAAACACTATTCAAGATTTTAAGAAAAAACTTGATGCTGAGAGATACAAAGACGGGTCACCACAAGCATAGCTCCCTTCCCGTATAATACAAGGTAAATACACACATGCATGCATGTGCCTGCACAGACTAAAAGCACTGGATAGGCCAACATTGAGAGATCAAAGAGAGGCAATACGATTACATTATTCAGTTCACTAAAGGTGAGAGACTACCATGACAGAGGAGATGTCTTCATTAAGAGTGAGGGGCTTCGGTCACCTGGGCGAGTACCACGCTGCTTGGTTGACAACAAGAGTTTGGTGGAGGCCTTGAATTCTTCACATAGTGTGGAGGATCATCATCTTTCCGTTGATATTGCACCAAGTGGCAGTGTCTTTTTATTCATGTCTGCGTCACCATAGGCTCACCAACGCAATGGTGGTGCATGTAGACGAATCTGGGCACATCCCACAATGGAACCAGGCCGAGGTATTACACAAAGGTATGGATAAAAAGACCAGGAAATTTTATAGAAGCTGTAAACATTACCCGTCCCAACATCAATAGTAAGGCTGGCAGCTTCACTAGGGCCCTCAGTGGGAATAGCTCCTCACGATTGGCTGTCTCATCGGGCCAATCGGAACACAACGTTCCACACTTGCATACCCCCTTGAGCCACCAAGCATGGGTATAAACTCTGCACGATCCAGTATGCTCATTCCTTTGAGAAAGTCAGTAGACAAAATCTCGGGAATAAACGCTTCACTTCCAGTCCATGTTTCCCGTGCCGTTTTTATGCAAGGCCACCTCATTAAATTGGTGACCCCCCTCTCCATCCTCTCGTGCAGAAAAGGAGAAGATGGGGGAGAAATCCCTTCGGGCTGCATCAATTTATTTCTCATACATACTCCCTCACCCCCATCCCCTACCCACTCCCCCTCATGCATCACAGCATCATCCATACACAACCATTCTCCATTCACCCCTATCTTCTGTCCTCTCCCATCCTTCCTCAACAGACATTTCCCTCTTCCCCAAAGCCTCTTTTACCCCATCCATCCATCTCATCCTAGGTTGCCCCCGCATGTTCAATCTTTCCACCTCTGCCGTCCACACATCTTTTACTAGTCTTTCTTCACTCATTCTTTCCATGTGTCCAAACCATAGCAATCATACTACTATAAAAGGCCAAATAGACTTTGCTCTAGGCAAATGATGTCACTCAAACATTGAATCCAATCAAAACACACACTACTAAAGTGCAGAAATCTTGAATTTTACCTCATGATTATGGAGTTTTTATCATGGTTATAAAAAGAATGTAGATTATATATAGTGCCATAATAATAAGATCTGTGTAAGAATCCCACATGTATGTGTGAATATACATACACACACATTA
The DNA here is from genome assembly GCF_046742065.1 of Oratosquilla oratoria. NCBI lineage: Eukaryota > Metazoa > Arthropoda > Malacostraca > Stomatopoda > Squillidae > Oratosquilla > Oratosquilla oratoria. Next base: position 122,378 of record NC_134780.1, on the reverse strand, counting down.
TATATATATATATGTCTTGAGTTGCATTTGGCAAATCAGATATAAAATTATTGTCATGGCTTTCTTTCAGGCTGCCATCTGGCACTGTCTAAACCACTATGCCTTCAGTGATGCCACTTTTCTTGCTGAACGTCTGCTGGCAGAAGGTAGGTGAAACCTCTGGCATGCTTTCAGTGAAGATTTCACACACACACGCACCATTTTGTATGGAGTGTTTGCCTTCAGATTTAGATTAGCCGACTGGTTTCCCTCACTTAAATAAAATTGTCATACAGTAACTAGAATAACTAAGGAAAGTTGTAAAATGCAGTGAAATCCGGATAGGTATTACAATTTTTTAACATTTTAGTGTAAAGATGTGAAAATGCAGTGAAATTGTTAACCTCTAATGAAGAAAGAATGATCCTCTAAAATATTTTGTGGGGATAAAGAGGGAGGTCTCCATATAATCAATTGGTAGGGGAGTAACTTGCTATTGAGTGCTATGTCTTACTGCATTTCTTTCAATCTGAGGAATGTAGCAGGTGGTAGGGATGACCCTTCACCGACATGGTGCTGAGATGGGTTTTTATGTCCATGCATATGTTGTGTGTGTGATTCCCCATGGTCTTTGAATGTGTGTGTGTTACACACATGCAATATAACATGTAATAAGAAATTGTGCTCAAGTGGTAGTTCAGTAATTGGCTAACTATATACTGCATTTTACAATACTGAGGCTCTCTCAATATGCTACTACTTTAGCATGCAAATCTATTTTAGGGATATTTTCTAATTAAGTTTCCCATGATTAATGTGATATTGCATTATAGAGAAGGCTGGATTATTGCAAACCAAAAAATGGAAGACTTATTGGTGTGTGTGTGTGTGTGTGGAGTGGGAGGGTTGATTACAATACATGTGCCATTACTCTGCTGGCGAATAGGTGATGGAACAGTCACATGTGTTTGTGTATTACAGTGGACTCGGATGAAGCCCTGTACCTTGTTGCCACTTGTTACTACCGAAATGGAAAGCCTGGCTGTGCATACTCCATCCTCCATGCACATGGCTCACGAACTCCCCAGCTTAAACATCTTATGGCACAGTGTTGTTATGATCTTAACAAGTAAGTATTGTCTAAGAACTAGTATAGAAAATATGAGTTTCGTAGTTTAGATGTAGGTAAATACAAGTTTCATAGTTTAGATGTGGGTACGAGATCAAGCTATTGAGTAATTTGCTGCCAATACTGAAAAGTGATGGGAAATTATATATCTTTCATTGTTGATTTGGTGCTTATTGCATTTGTTTCCATGGTATATTAGTGAAATGGGAGATTTTTACTTTATATCCATTTCCCTAATTTTCATTTCGAGTAGTTTTAAATTAATTATAGAGGTTTGTTTCTAATATTATTTTAATATTACCATGTGAATATTCTAGAGATAGGGTAAGGTTAGATTTGTTTGAATTTCAATTATGATTTAGATTAAAAAAGTTGGGCTATACAAGAGATTACTTACTACTGTGACAATTTAATATATATATGTATGTATGTATATTTCTCTCCTTTCTCCTAACTTATGCCATGATTTTAAGGATGCTAAATTCTGAATTACCTATTACAGATTGGAAGAGGCTGAGTGTGTATTAACTGGTGGCAGTGTCTTACGTCCCAAGAGTGTAGATGACTTGGCCATTGAATATGGGGACATTGCTTGTTTTGCGCTTCAATTACTAGGGCGGATATGTGCAAGGACAGAAAGATTACAACGTGCTGCAGAGGCCTTCAAAAGGTCACTGAAGCTGAACCCCTTCCTATGGAATTCTTTTGTTGCATTGTGTGACCAAGGGGAGAAGCTGGACCCAAATAAAGTGTTCCGTGTTGACAGTTTGGATAACTTTTATACTTGTCATGGAAACACAGTTGTCAGTATTGTCAACAGTGCTAGCAGTGCCAATCATGTTTCTGTGAACAGTGACCTTGGAGTAGCTAATAATACTCTAAATAATGTCTCGGTCAACACTACTACAGACTGCGTTCAAACACCAACTCCCAATTGTAACAGTGGAAATAATTTGTCAATACTTAATACCCCTATACAGAACGTGAATAATACAACGAGTACGCCAATACCCTCATTAAAGGGGCTTAGCACTCCTGTATCTGTGACTCTAACCAAAGTGCAAGAGTCGATAGATTCAGGAGACACTGGGCTCTTCCATGCCCCCAAGAAGAAGAAGTTTGGTCGCATCAAGAGTGTGTTAAATGGCAGTCCAGGTGTGATGAGCCCCCTCACTCCTAGCTTTGGAGTACTGCCCCTTGAAGTTACTAGCCCGGGCGAATTGGATTCTTCCACAGTTAATTCTGTCGCTTTCCTAGGTCCACCATTATCACTGTCACAGTTGGACTCTGATCCCATTTCCAAAGTTCCTCCTAGTACAAAGCGGGTAAGTAAACATATGACAAGTGTTTCAGTTTTGTCAAGTAAATATCAATAATTGTTGCCTCAAAATTCAGTGGTTGAGAACCTTTATCCCTCATAGTAGTTGGCAATTGTTTTTGGATTTCCTGGGAACAAATGCTGGACTGTTGTCAGTATTTCAAAAGTGTAGGTCTGTTTTTATGTGTAGGAAAGTAGTTGCAGTAATCAGGTCTTATGTGATAGAATGTGTGTGTGTGTGCGGTTGCAGGATAGTTAAAGTTGATACAAGTCTTGGGACCAGACGACTGACCAAATGGCAGCGCCCAGGGTTGCACCTCCTGATGGAGGTAAGAGATGGGTGCTAGTGAGATGGTTCTGACTGATGTCCATTTTGCAGTACTATTACTAGCAGGTACCTATTGTTGTTGAGAGGATGGAGAAGAGAGGTTGCCATGTGAGTGAACCAGCCCTCCTGTGGATGTGCTGCATCTTGCTGCATTGCTTCCGACACAGGCAGTGGGCAGGAGACAAGGATAACCTCTCATCCACGCGGAGCTAAGATAAAAGGGAAACAAGGGCGGTAGATGGCAATAGGTGCATGCCTTGACTGGACTGCCTTCCTTATAAGGGAGAAGAAGCACATGGTATATAGATAGACCTATTGTTGGGCCTTGTGTGATTGGGAGTAATTGACAGTAATTCATTTGGTTGTGTATACAGTGCTTTATTTCTATTAGAGGGGTTTCAGTTATGTCAGATGGGTTATAGTAATTTATTAGTTATGTGGGTATATGTACATTAATCTGGTTTTGCCAATTGGTTCAAATAAATGTGAAAAGTTCAATAGTGGAAGAGATTTACTTTCAGAGTTTGAAACTTTAATAGGTTTGCATTAGTAGAGCATGTGTGAGGGTCAGAATGAATGATCTGGGGTGATAATGGATGGAGTAGTCAATCTTTCTGTTGCCCCAGGTCATTCAGGAGTCCCATGTTTTCCAGATAACTAGCAACAGCCATTGTATTGGCCTAGTCACTCAGGACGAAATATTGTTCCTATCTCATTAAGGTTAGAATGAGTCTTATGTAAGATGAGGTGTTCTCTGTCTTCTGTGTGATGGTTGCATCAGGGACAGATTATTTCCATTGCCAGGCCTATTCTGTGTTGATATTTTCTTAGTATTCAGTGGTGACCCAAATGCAGTTTTGTCACATTTATATGGTTCTTACTTCTCATGTGAGCATTTTTTGTATGGGATTAATGTCTGGAGGGATTTGGTAGGGAAGGGTGTTCAATCATTGGACTTTGGGTGCTTGTATTGTGATCTGGGTGTGAATATGTTTTTGTATGGGTGTATTGTGTGGATGTGCTGTGTCTTGCGACACTGCTTCTGACCCAGGGTAGTGGACAGGATGCAGGGATGACCCGTCATCCAGGATGTGCCAAGATAAGAGGGAGGGAGGGGAGTGGAATATATAGGAAATGGAATGGGTGGGAGTGGTTTCTATGCATTTTTCTTTTTGGCTACCCCCCATATAGGGGGAAAAAGCCTTTGGTATATGTATGTATGTATTGTGTGATGCAGGTAGATATTTCAGTAGTATACTGCTGGTGTACTTGTTTGTTGTATTCAATTGGTTGTTCTTGTATGATGTAATAAGATGGGTAGTTGAGGGCTCTTGTAAACTGTACACTTATTATTTTTATTTTATTTTCTATGGAAAGGATTTTGTTTTTTGTTTGTTGGTGTTCTGTTTGCGGTGGTTTTGGTACATCCTGCTATTATTAATACTTTGATTTTACAGTTTAAGCGAGGCCTAAAATACTCACCCCCAACCATTACCCTCAGAAGGATTTGTCCATTCAGAATTACTATTGGTTGGCTCTGTCTCATGGTGTATTGGCTAAACAAAGTCACTGATGATTTCAGAGTGAAGGTCTCCAATTCATTTTGTCTAAGCCACTGTTTTTTAAGTAAATTTGGGTGTTCGTAGCTGTTATTTTTTAGTTGCTGGGCTGGGTTATTGTCTAGTCATCTGCTTAGGTGTTATGCTTTGGATCTGGTGTGGTGAGATCACACCTGATCCAGGAAAAACATATGTATAAATACCAGAGAGAAAAGGAGGAGAAGGAAATAGCTCAGGAAATTTTTGAAAGAAATACAGGATGAAGGACAAACTTTTGATAAGGAAATTCACAAGATCTACAGAATAGGCAAATATTCAAAAGAAAAACAACATAGACCTCTGAAAATAAAACTAAGAACTCAAATGATAGCTGAGGAGGTATTATCAAAAGCAGTTAAGTTGGCAAACAGTGAGAAATTCAAACATACATGGATAAAAAAGGAAATGAGTGATGAGGAAAAAGAGAAAGACAAAGCTCTCAGAATTGAAGCCAATGATAGAAATGAGAAAAGAACAGAGACGGAAAAAAAGAGTTTTTTTGGAGAGTGAAAAAATGGTACATTAAAAAAATGGAAACTTAAAAAAGAGAAAAAAATATGAAACTAAAAGTGGCATACACAAATATCGATGGCATGATCTCTGGAATTAATTAACTAAATGACTATCTAGAAATAGAGAAACCTGACATTATGGGAATTGTAGAGACAAAACTGAAAGGACCTCTATCAACAAGTATAATGAGACAAGGTCTATACAACCACTGGGTGAAAAATAGAACAGACAAGCAGGGAGGAGGTGTCATGATATTGACCAAAAAGGGTCTAAATGTGACAAAGATTAATGAAGGCAAAGGCAATGTAGAATTAATTATGATCAAAATTGCAAACAAAAAGTTGAAAAGCAGAAAATTTGTAGCAGTGTATGTACCACCAAAAACAGAGGCTTGGTCTGATAGCGGTCATTCTAAATTACTGGAAGACACAATGAATGTGCTAAATGAGCTACTGAAAGAGGGTAGTAACAGTAATCATGGGTGATTTTAATGCAAAGGATATAATCTGGGAAGAAATGACAGTAAAAGGGGGAGAAGAACATTAGAGCAACATTCTGGTGGATATGACCATTGGATACACAATGGGTTAAGAAAAAAATTAGATATAGAAACAATGAGGAACTGTTGAAACTAGACTTAATATTAACTTCTGAACCAGATATTGTGAACAAAATGGAGTATAAAACACCAATTGAAAAGAGTGACCATATACTAATAAGAGTTTGAATTAAAAGAAAAAACAATGTAGTTAGGAATGATAAACATAGAGAAGGAAGATTAATGTACATCCAAAACACAAATTGGGAGAAATTCTCCAAAGAGGAAGCAAAGATGGAAGATAAATGGAACATATTCAAAGAAAAGTACAAGGAAGGAATTGATAAATATGTACCAAAGAAGAAACAAAAAAAGATACTAAATGTTGGTATAACAAAAGGTGCAGTGAGGCTAAAGACAGAAGAGACAAAGCCTGGAAAAAAAAAGACAAAAAAACATCCAGATGGCAAACATATGAAACTTAGGAATGAATAATATGTGGATATACACAGGAAAGAAAAAAAAGAAATTATGAAAAAGATTATAGACAAATGTAAGGATCAACCTAAACTCTTTTACAGATATACAAATGACAAACTAAAGGATAAACATGAAATAGTAAAACTGCATGAAGGAGATAAAGAATATATAGATGACACAGAAATGGCAGAAGTTATGATCAGACATTTCAGGTCTATTTTTACAATTGAGGGTTCATAATTTTGGGAAGATGGACAACAAGGAAGATCCCCCTAAATGAAAGAAATAAAGGTAACACGGAAAGAAGTAAGAGACAAAATACAAAAACCTAGATGTTAGGAAATCACATGGACCAGATGAAATTGGAAATTGGATACTGAGAGTATATAGGACATATAACTATGTTTTATAACATACATACATATACCAAGGCTTTTTCCCCCTTACAAGGGGGGTAGCCAAAAAGAAAAAGGCATAAAATCATTCCCACCCATTCTATCCCTGAATACACTCCACACCCCTCCACCCTCCCTCTTATCTTAGCACCTCCTGAATGACGGGTCATCCCTGTACCTTGTCCACTGCCCTGGGTCAGAAGCAGTGTCACAAGACACAGCACATCCACAGCAAGGCCGCTTCATTAAATTGGCGACCCCCCCTCTCCGTCCCCCCATTACATAAAATGAGAGGACGAGGAGAAATCCCTTCGGGGTGCGTCAAATTTTGCTCACACATACTACCTCACCCCCCATCCACCCGCCCATTCCACCTCATGCTATCACAACATCATCCATATACAACCACTCTCCATTCACCCGTCTTCTGTCCTCTCCCGTCCTTCCTCAACAGACATTCCCCTCTTCCCCAAAGCCCCCTTCACCCCATTCATCCACCTCATCCTAGGATGCCCCCTCATGTTCACTCCCTCCACATCTGCCTTCCACACCTCTTTTACTAGTCTTTCTTCACTCATTCTTTCCATGTGTCCAAACCATCCTAATATTCTTTCATCAACCCTATCTCCCAGCTCCCTTTCCACCCCCGTTCTCCTCCTCACCTCCTCATTTCTCACTCTGTCTAGCCTCATAACCCCCATCATACTTCTCAGACACCTCATCTCAAACACATTCAAACTCCTTCTCTCTTCTTCTCTTATGTTCCATGTTTTATAACACCATAGATAAATAGGCTTATAGGATGCGGTTTTCAGTATAGAATAATAGTGCTAATATATATACATATATATCTGAGACATAACACAGTATTAATAATGGTTATATGACCATATTTCTGTAATCAAAGTTCTAGCAAGGTTACAATATTAATAAAGAAAATTAATATAATATGAGTATTCTAGAGAGAATGGTGGTTAAGGCATGACCTCACTACAGTAGGGTTTGTGAGAGACTCAGGGGGGAAATATGTCAATAAATATTGGACTTAGTCTGGAGAACAGGTACCAGCTCCTGGGGTCTGAACCTCCAGGTAAAGTTGAAATGTAGTAAAATTTGAAGATGAGCAATGGGAAAGTGAGCCTCTTCAATGTTTGACTCGTAGGACCACCACAAACAGGTTAGAGAAATAGGCAAGAATGGATGATGAAGAGCCTAGTATATATAGATGACTGTTCTGATACCAGAGGCAGAGGAAAGTGCATACATATATATATATATATATATATATATATATATATATATATACCAAGGCTTTTTCCCCCTTACAAGGGAGGTAGCCTGTGAATGGGTTTAATAGGGCTTTGTTGGAAAGGAAAACTGAAAGGTAATGTATCAAAGAGTAAGGTAATGGTAGTGTTCGAGAGTGGGGAGCACAAGGTTTATATACAGTTGCACATGGAAAATATTGAGTAGTTAGAATGCTAAATATAGCTAGGAACTGATATGCATGAAAGTGGGAGGCTGGAGTAAGAGATTGTCCAGAGAGGGAATGGAAGACCATAGAAGGTACCTTATTTGGAAAAAAAAAGTGGAATGTCATTGTAATTAATGAAAGGTCTATATGAAGCAATAATTGTACTGCCACACTCTCTCTCTTCATGTCTGTGTATGCATGTGTGTATATCAAAATATGTCTGTGTCTAATTGTCTTTCTATGTGTTTGTGTATATGTATGTGTGTGTGTCTATTTAAATGTGTTCCTGTATATCTTAAGTCCCCAATCCTCATCATGAAATCTAGGGTATATAGTTAGGTGTTTGAGGAAAGGATGGAAGTAGAAAAATGGAGATAAGCCAGCTGTTGTTTGCTGATGACACTGAGCTTATAGCAAGGTCAGAGGAGGGATTGAGGAAGTTAGTGATAGAGTTTGGGAAAGTGTGAGAAAGAAGAAAGTTTAAGATAAATGTGAGTAAAAGTAAGATGATGAGATGTACAAGGGGAATAAGTGGCAGCAGAATGGAAGCGAGTATTAAGGGAGAGAGACTGGAGAAAGTGAATAATTTTAGATACTTGGGTGCAAATATGGCGGGAAAGGGAGGAGTGGAGGTGGATGTAGAATACACTGAGAGAAACAAGTAAATGCCTTGGGGGGATTAATAAGTGTAATCAGAAATTGACATTTGGGAATGGATGCTAAGAGGAGATTGAAGGAGTGACTGTGCCGAGAGCAGTGTATGGGGCAGAAATATGGAGCATAAGAAAGGAAAAGTTTGAATGTGTTTGAGATGAGGTGCCTGAGAAGTATGATAGGGTATACTAGGCTGGATAGAGTGAGAAACAAGGAGGTGAGGAGGAGAAAGGGGGTGGAAAGGGAGTTGGGAGATCGGGTTGATGAAAGAGTATTGGGATAGTTTGGACATGTGGAAAAAATGAGTGAAGAAAGATTAGTAAAAGAGGTGTGGAAGGAGTGAACATAAGGGGGCGACCAAGGAGGAGATGGATAGATGGGGTAAAAGGGGAATGTTGAGGAAGGACAGAAGATAGGGGTGAATGGAGAATGGTTGTGTATGGATGATGCCTGAGGGGAAGTAGGTGGGGGGTGAGGGAGTATGTGTGAAAATAGATTGATGCAGCCCAAAGGGATTTCTCTCTGTCTTCTTCATTTCTGCATGAGAGGACAGAGAGGGCCTTGCTGTGGATGTGCTGTATCTTGCGATACTGCATCTGACCCAGGGCAGTGGGCAAGATGCAGGGATGACCCATCATCCAGGAGGTGCCAAGATAATAGGGAGGGAGGGGGATGGATGGGAGTGGAGTATATGGGGATGGAATGGGTGGGAGTAGTTGTTATGCCATTGTTTTTTGGCTACTTCCCTTGGGAAAAAGTCTTTGGTATATGTATGTATGTATAGGTTGCTAGAAGAATAATATAAGATCATTCTCAGTAGGGGTTACTAGGCTGGATAGAGTGAGAAATGAGGAGAATGGGGGTGGTAAGGGAGTTGGGACATAGGGTGGATGAAAGAGTATTGGGATGGTTTGGACACATGGAATGAGTGAGTGAAGAAGACTAGTAAAAGAGGTATGGAAGGCAGATGTGGAGGGAGTGAACATGAGGGGGCGACCTAGGATGAGATGGATGGATGGGGTGAAAGGGGCTTTGGGGAAGAGGGGAATGTCTGTTGAGGAAAGACGGGAGAGAACAGAAGATGGGTGAATGGAGAATGGTTGTATATGGATGATTTTGTGATTCATGAGGTGTAATGGGTGGGAGGATGGGGGGTGAGGTAGTATGGGTGAGAAAAATTTGATGCAGCCTGAAGGGATTTCTCCCCATCTTCTCCTTTTCTGCATGAGGAGACAGAGAGGGGGTGTTGCTGATTTAATGAAGCGGCCTTGCTGTGGATGTGCTGTGTCTTGCAACACTGCCTCTGACCCAGGGCAGTGGACAAGATGCAGGGATGACCCGTCATCCAGGAGGTACCAAGATGGGAGGGATAGTAGAGGGTGGAGGGGAGTGGAGTGTATTTAGGGATGGAATGGGTGGGAATGGTTTTTATGCTTTTTTCTTTTTGGCTACCTCCCTTGTAAGGGGGAAAGCCTTTGGTATATGTATGTATGCATTCTCAGTAGGATGCAAAACTTGAAAAGGAGAGATTTGCCCAAGTATTAAAGAACAGTTGTATTTGTTTGGGATGTCAAAGTACTTTAGAATGTATCCAACATTGATTTACATAAAATGTTCACTTTGTTTTGGTTTTCTAGATCCTATGCCGAAACACTAAGGAGCAGCCGCTGGTCATCAACAAACCTGCGGTATTTGCTCCAACTGGAAATAACAGCAACTTCCAGAGTCCACCTACTGGGCAAACTAATCCTAATGTGCGCCGTTCTTCGAGGCTATTTTGCAACAGTAACTCAGTTAAGGTAAGCATCTTGGATGTGCATTTGTCTTAAGCTGTTGGGTGTTTGAATATTGTGATTTTTCCAGTCAACAAAGAGGATTAAGGAATGGAGTGAAAACAGAGAAAATGAAGAAATTTCTTTTAAAAAATAGTACAACAACATATGCAGGAAAATGCAAAGGACACAATTATTCAAGTAATCAAAGAAAAAGCAAATTGGGTCAGAGATACAATGAATAGGAAAAAGTGTATTGTATATGGATTAAAGGAAAAACATGGTCTGGTGAGGTACATGAAAGAAAAAGCAGAAAAGGGAATAGCAATAACAATTCTAAAAGAAATGAAAGATGGTGACCAGGAAGTAGAGAAAGATATAGAAGTGTATAGAATGGGACAATATTTAAAAGAAAGAAATAGACTAATAAGGATTAAAATGAGATTACAAATGGTAGTAGAAGATGTATTAGCCAAAGCAGGCAAGTTAGCAAAGAGTGAACTTTACAACAATATATGGATAAAAAGAGAAATGATTGTGGAGAAAATAGAAAGAAGACACTAAGAGATGAAGCTAAGGAAAAATATGCGAAGAGAACGGAGGCTGAAAGCAGAGTTCTATTGGAAGGTCATAGACATGTGGCTGAGAAAATGGTACATCAAGGTAAGCAAAACAAAAGAAACTGAAAACAGGATGGAGAAGGAAAAAATTAAAAGTGGCCTATATTAACATAGATGGATTAATCTTAGGATTGAATGAACTAAATGATTACCTGTCAGATGAAAAAAACGGACATAATGAGAATTGTGGAGACAAAATTAAGGGGTCCACTACCACCTAATAGTGTTTGACATGGGTTATACAATTATTGGATTAAAAACAGAAATGAGAAACAGGGTGGAGTAATTATGTTTTTGGCAAAAAAAAAAAAAAAGTGACAAAGCAACAAAATGGACTTTGGGAAGCTTAAATTCTTTCAAAATGCAAATTGGGAAATATTCTATTTTGAAGAGATAAAAGGGAAGAGAAATGGACAATCTTGGTGGGAATCTATCACGAAGGAGTGAATAAATGCATACCAAGACAGAAACAAGAGAAGGTGTACATTAAATGTTGGATCAAGAGAAGATGCAGTGAGACAAAAGATAGAAGAGATAAAAGCATGAAAAAGATGGAGAAAAGATTAAAAAAAAAAAAAGGGAAAATGGCAAATATATATCAATCATAGAAATGAGTATGTAAAAGTGTGCAGAGAGGATAAAAGAAACTACAAAAGGTACATAGGAAAATGTAAAGATTAACCCAAACTATTGTGCTTTCCTATCCTTACAAAAAACCTTTGACAAAGTACCACACAAAATATTATTTAAAAAAATTGGAAAACATAGGGATATAAGGTTACTATTACTTTTTACTTTTAAAAGTGAAAAGTAAAAGTATATAGTCCATTAAAGCTCTATCTGCCACCCTTCCATCAGCTACCCTCTCCCTTGTGTACTTATGTTTGACTTTCTTTCTGAACACTGTATTTGCTATGATCAACTCGCTCAACACATCTCCTCTACAATTTTTTCCTGCAACTCTACACCTCCCATTGGTTCATTTCCTACCCTAACATTAAGGTAATACCACTACATTGACATTTTTCCATAAACCCTCTATGCACTCTATCCAAAAAGCCTCCCTTTCCTCTACACACTTCTCACTACTAGGTCCATATGCAAATACAAAAACCCACATCTCCCTTCCCAGTTTCACCTTCATCCACATTAACCAGGAAGAAACCTCTTTCCACTCCACCACATGCTAACCTATCTTTTCACTTACTGGTATAGACACCCTTTCTTTCCCTCATCCTCTCTTCACTCCTGAGGTCCTCCCATCAAATATTTAATTGTTTCATTGTAAGGAAAATTGTGCATTAATGAGTAAATGGCATTTGGTAATGTTATAAGTTATTTGAAAAGTTGGTAAGAGGTGGTGTTATACGTGTATGTAATTTTCATTTACAATTCTTTACAGGAAAATAACAAAAGCAGATTTGTAGCCCCAAAATCACCAGCGAGGAAAGCCAAAACTAGATCGTCCAAAACCCAAAGCAGTTTAACTGAGCTCAATGAAAAGAACAAAAGTGAGAACCAAGAGATTATTTCACCTGAAAAGCCAGCAGTCACACATAGTTTAATGCAACAAACATTAACTATTCAAAGGAATTCAGCAGGTAAAGATGTGCACTGCAACATTGATAATTTATTTTGCTGTCTAGACCATATAAGGGGGGAGATATATGTGTGTGTGTACCAAAAAGCATTCTTTAATTATGAGAACCAGTGATATTCATGTTTGTGAATACATCATTCATAATTGTTAGTATACAGTTACACTCTCTGTTTATATTCAAGTAGATATATAAGTAATTTCTATCTTTCTTTTTCTGTTGGATCAGAGGGATTAATGTCCTTGCTCCGGGATATGGGTGGAGCATATTTGCAACTTTCACAATACAACTGTAACAAGTCTATAGAAATGCTCTCAGCTTTACCGTGTCATCAATACAACACTGGCTGGGTTTTAGCTAACATTGGGAAAGCTTATTTTGAAAAAGCGGACTACAGACAAGCTGTAAAGTAAGTGAACTTTATTTTCTTATATTCTAATGTCAATAACACACTAATTTGGACCCATTTATAGAAAAATGGCTCAACAAGCATAAGGAAATAGAGGACCTTTTGATGTATGTGAAGATGAGAATGGGTGGTATGAAATTGGTGTGTGTACATCACAGACATGGGAGAAATAAGAGTTTTATGAATGTAATTGAGTGAGTGTATTGATGAGTTCCTTAAACCATTTAAATAAGAAAACTTATAAAAGTGAATTGCATTTTTGGTTTCAATATATAAAATGTGCATTATATACATGTGTTCCAAAGGCCCTTCCCCTCTAATGTGAGGATGGTCAAGTCAAAGTATACACTCCCATCATTAGCAAATAAGACCCATTCAGCTACCCATCTCAATACCTTGAGGATCAAGTCTCCCGTTTTACGGATTGGATAAAAAACAATGCAACAAAGGATGTTTTAATAAGGATGTTACTATGACAGGTTGTTTAGTGAAGTACGAGAAAAAGAGCCACATCGGTTAGAGCTGATGGAGTATTATAGCACTGCTTTGTGGCACCTGCAGAAGGAAGTCCAGCTCTCGGCACTGGCTCAGGCAAGTTTTGCTCTGGTTGTGGTTGCTGTGAATAAATACATGACTGAAGGTTTTTGTGTGTGCACATTATTTTCTATTTTCTTAACATTATTCTCCTAAAATATAAACAGGAATTGGTTGCCGAGGATCGAAATTCACCTCAGGCCTGGTTCACTACGGGAAATTGCTTTTCACTGCAAAAGGAGCATGAAGCTGCAATAAAATTCTTCTCGAGAGCAATTCAGGTTAGTACACACGAGTACTCTAGTAAGCCTAGGATATTAGAATGTGAATTTTCCTTGTCATATGTTTAAAAATGTTTATGAGAGATATCTTGTTGCAGGTGGCTCCCAATTTTGCATATGCTTATACTTTATTGGGTCACGAGTACATAACAACAGAGGAGCTGGACAAGGCCATGAACTGCTACAGGAATGCTGTTCGTATTGACCCTCGGCATTACAATGCATGGTAAGGTTACCTGTAACTTTAATAAAAAGAAAGAAAAAAATCAAGTTTACTTAGTTACCTCTGAATCTTCTAATTTATCTTTAACAGATTCTTGGTCATTAGTTAACTTTTTTTCTACAGGTATGGCATTGGCCTGGTGCTCTTCAAACAAGAGAGGTTCCAGCTGGCTGAGGTGTACTTTCGCAAGGCCCTTAGCATTCATCCTCATAGTTCTGTGTTAATGTGTCATATTGCTGTGGTATGTAGTTGTAATACATTCAAACTTTTTCCTTGTATACACTCCATGCAAAAGTTCAAACTTATTAATGTATACACTCCTGTGTAAATAATGTTCTTGTATTTTTGTCTTTCATTTTTACATTATTTTCTAGGTTGAACATGCACTCCAAAAGAGTAATGCAGCTTTAGTTACCTTAAACCGGGCATTAGCTGTCGAGCCTCAAAATCCGTTGTGCAAGTACCATAGGGCTTCCATTCTCCATGCTACAGACCGACACCAAGAGGCATTGCGAGAACTAAATCAGCTCAGAGAAATTGTGCCTAAAGAGTCCAATGTTTATTTCTTATTGGGAAAGGTTAGTGACACTTAATAACTGTTGATGGAGTAGGGGTAAAAAAAATGTGGAGTACTCACATTTGTGTGGCATGTAACATATATGAATAATATATTAAGAACTGGTACAAGTTATATACTACTGCAAAGTAACTGACTAAACAGGACATAAATACATAATATCAAAGGCTTTTTCCCCCTTAGAAGGGAGGTAGCCAAAAAACATAACATAAAAACCATTCTCCTCCATTTTCTTCACTCATCTCTGTCATTTTCTTAGCACTTCCCTTTGCAACTACCTTTCCCTCCCTATCCTCCTTCACATTTAGCAACTCCCTAAAATACTCTGCCCATCTTCCTCTCACTACCTTCTCTTCCATTATCATCATTCCATCACCACCTCTTCCTCTCTTAATTTCTTTCCAAAACATCTTTTTATTACTTTCAAAATTCTCTGTCATATTCTTACCCCATTTCACCTCTGCTCTCCTCTTTGCCTCCTTTATCATATGCTTTACTTCTCTTTCCCTTGTATCTTTCATATGATTCTCTTGTCCTATTTTGTAACCAATCTGTGAAAGCTCATTTCTCTTCTACAACCTTCTTTGCTTCTTATCCCACCATTCACTACTCTTCCCTCTACTTTACCAGTTTTTAAGAAGAAAAAAAAAGGGGGGGAAGTCATCAGGTATCTGCTCTTCTGTAAAAACGTGTGTGTGTTTATAGAGGTGAGGAGTTGGTTAAAACTGAGAGACATCTTGGGTCCCATCAGAAGGCCAAATGCCCACTTGGAGTTGGACTTCTAAATGAAGGTGGTATTTTAGATTGACAGTAGGGAATGTCTCTTGCGTTGTCCATTGTTCAGGAGCACGAACAGCAGATAACTATCATAAGTCCTTGGGTGCAGTGTTCCTAAACATGTTTAATGCATGTTAAATTGTTGGTTCGATTCAACATCACAAACTCTCCTACCCGGAGGTTAGGACAGTTCCCCTTAATGAGGACTTTTTAGTACAGGTAGTCATTGACTTATAACCTCTGTGACTTACGACTGATCGACTTTACAACCATCTGGTTGGCAGGCATTACTCGCTTGCCAAACTGTAGAAAAGTATAGTGTATTTAGTTTTGTTGAACATAGTTGTATCACAAACCATTCCAAGGCTCCACACACCTACACTGAAAACTTTATTTGTCTCACTTACATGTTGTCTTCTTTATTTTGTAACCATGTCTTTCTGTCATCCCTTGGTAAGATTTTTTCTTATGAAACTCCTCATTCATATGTACATCATGATCAAATCTCACACACACTCACACATCTCTTCCAGTGTGGTCAGATTCATTTTGTTCAATCTTACTTCAAAGATCAATTTATCATACAAGGAATCAGCATAGTTTTCTTCTGTATCACCTTCAGTTTATGTATGGAATAGGGGGGAGGCTGTTCAGGGTGGTCAGAAGGTTTAACTTGAGTAATAGATCTTGTATTAGGATAGGAAAGGAAGTTTGAGGATAGTTTGAAATGAAGGTGGGGCTGCACTAGGGTTGTGTAATGTCATCACGGTTGCTCAATGTGAACAGATAGTTGTCGACTTACAACCAGTTTGTATGAGTTATCATGCACTTAAAAAAATTAACTAGTTCCATCGGCATGGTGGAGTACCACTCGCAAAAAACAAACCTTCCCCGCCACTGAGTATGACCCCGCATTCATGTGGCGCACCAAATCAGTCTCTGTCAGGATCAGTGGATGCTGGGTATGGGCTGTCGAGAGCAAACACTGGAAGACCGTGTGTTTTATCTACAGGGAAGAGCAGGGTTTCACTTTATCCCTTTCTCAAGGCGCGGCCCACGGGACCGCGGCTTGACTGTACCGATTTGCCAGGTGTTTGGCGCTGAGTGGGGAGTGAATTCTGGCTCCGGGTGCAAAAAGAGAGACGAATGTTGAGGTCAATGCCCATGTGCTAGGCAGCTGGGAGAGATTCTAAGATAATGACTGCGGCTTTGTGGTTAGCGAGAGACATGGCTACTGGAAGTGATGATGTTTGTTGGGTTCCAAGGCATGTGCTTTTGACAGGTTTCGTTGGGCCTTACCAGTGAGATGGTTCGAGACGGCCAAGCCAGCTCGCATCCTGTGTACTGGTTGGCAGCTGTTGTTGTTGCTCTGACCTGTAATTCATGGTCGCTACTTTTGGTTACACAGCCTAGCTTGTCCCGGCCAAGCTCACATTGTGCGCATCGATTGGCTGAAAGTGAGCCGCCATGAATAGCAGAGTATTGAGTAAAGGATAACTGCCTAACATGCCCCAACAGAAGTCAAAGCTGGAGATGAGGGCGTTTAGATCCTTGAAAAGAAATAAGCCAAGTAGTTGAACTCCACTTATCCCAGCAGCTGGGATATGAATGCCTCGATTTATGGCGAAGGTGTATGGTGTATGATGGATAATTCTAACATTTTTATCCATAAATTTAGAATAAAGACCAACTTACAACTGGTCAATCAGAACCTAACCTGGTCATAACTCAACAACTACCTGTATTGAATTGTTAAATTCTTAACTTTATTAATTTCCCTTTTACTTATATATATTTATTTTCAGGTGCATAAAAAATTAGGTAAAACACATCTTGCCCTAATGAACTTTTCTTGGGCAATGGATTTGGATCCAAAAGGTGCAAATAATCAGTTTAAGGAAGCTATTGATCCTGCCATCAATCGCTTCCCGGCTGATGATGATGACACCACAAACAATAATCCAAACGATACAGGTGAGGGTTCTAGCATTACATGATGTGTGTAGTTCATTGTGGTATACTCTTGACTTGTATTTCATTGAAATTATTTATGGTTATCATGAATGTGAGGCTTGAGGTAAAAATCTCCTTTGTTTTACTTCAGGAGGGTGTGAGCTTGGTAGCGATGGGAGTTCTCTGGCACTAGGCGAGTCATCACAAGAATCCTTGATCCTTGAGCCACATCAACTGCCCAACATGGAAACCATCAGTGACGACAGTTTATAATAGAACAGCACATAGGCAACAAGTAGTACTCATTATCAGAACTCAGTCCAAGGGCTGAAGTTATCCCCCCCCACATGCAGCCATGCAGAAGGATACAGTTATTTGTTGGTTCCCAGTGTATATTTTTAATGGACCTTTTGTTAAAATGTTTATTGTATCAAAGGAGAAGTTGAACTATGATCTGTAGTGCATGAGTGTGTGCTTCCCTGTGATTTCATCAGAAGAATTATGCAGCTCTATATGCATTCTGTCGGGTGAGTTTTGAAGATCACAATAGCAGCACATACATCTTGAATTCCATGGAGTTGAGTAGGTTGGTGGTTTTTTGTAAGATCTGCTTTATCCACTACACAGGTGTTGTTATCTAAAGTAGTTCAAATTCAGTGTTGAACTTGTCATGAACCATTGGCGCTGTGCTCTTCTCTTCATTTTGGATAGTGTAGCTGCAAAAGAATTACTATGCATGTTTGAGCTGTTCCCCCTTTCATGTAGCATTTTGTCGAACTGCAAAGGGTGAGACTCCTCCAAGACCCGGATGATATTGTTTATATGGTTGAAATGGAAAAGGCCAACATTGTTACAGTAATTTCAAGATTTATTGCACCTGACTCCCTCTTGCATTTGTAAGGGCTGTGCCAAAGTTGTCATTTATGTATTTGATTTGTTGGGGGCCTTTCCTGAATGAAGGGCATTACATGGGTTCAGCTTTTCTATCCCCCCTCCCCCCTCCTACGCATGTGTGAATGTGCCTTTGTTTGTGTTTGTTGGTACTATGTGATGTACAGTTGTACTATATTTGTATGTTGTGGTGTGCAATAACTCACTGAATTGGGTCTTCTCTTTCTTTTCATCAAGTCTTGCAAATGACTGGTCTTCTTCAGTATGTGGTCTTTTTTTCTTATGTTCACATTATGCAATTTGAATTATCACCACAGCAAGCTCTATAATTAATTTTTTTTTTTTTTTTTTTTTTTTCTTCCTGGCCCCTTCCCCCCACACACTTTACTTTCATTTCATAAATATATTTTTTCTTACTCTGCTTTTCCGGTGTGAATTGTATCATTCAAAACCACAAAGTGGTTATGTATAGAGATTGATTGTATTATTTTGTAATATAAGTAAAGGTTAATTGGCATATATGAAGATTTAGTTTTAGATGGATGCTTTGTTAGGTAATTTCATTTCAAAAAACCTTAAATGTATTTGGAAAACTACTTCAGCCTGGTCATGTTGGTTCTGCTGTACATGTTGGAGTTGTGCCTCATCATCTATGTTATTTACTCTATTTAAACACTGTAAATGTCATGTGCATAGTGTCAGGGAGAATGATCTAGTAGACATGTGTATTTCAATATTAATTTACATATTTATATAAGAATCTTAATAAAGCAGCTATTCGATGTTGATCTTCAATATCCAACTTAGTTTCTGGTTGTCTCCTGGCCAGGCAATGGGCACCTGATATCTTTATTTTATTCATTTTATGGATACCTCCCTTATAAAGGAGAAAGGAGCCTTTGGTATATGTATGTATTTTATTTATTGGGGTATTGGCTGCAGGTTATTGTGGGGTTAAAGGCTTCTGGTCAAGTGGGTTAGGGCGTCGTTACTTGCGGCGATGGTTGAGGGGATGGCAGTTCGAACCCCACCACCCCCGAAGTTGAACCAAGGGCATGGTTTATGCCACGCTTCAAAGCCCTCTGTAAAGAGGCACCGTCCTAGCCTCCCAATAGGGGGGAGTTTGTGACGTTACACCATATCATCAAAAGCTGCTCAGTAGCATGCAGCTGATGCTTTAGGGTCCGCATGGGGCACCCCTACAGAGCAGAGTCGCACATCATATTTTCTGTGATAGAGGAAATCTCTATTCATAGAGAAATTATGCTACTTTATTTTACTGTGACTGTACCCCCATTCTTAATCTTGTCAAAAAAAAAATATATATATGGTCTGGGAGTTTTCCAACCAGAACCCTAAGGTTTGGGTCCTTTAATGTGCATGGATGTGGTAAAGGGGAAGAGAGAGGCAGTATGTTTGTGAGAAGAAAGATGGATGTGATGGCATTGAAACTAAGTTGAAAGGGAGGGGTGAGTGAGTTTGGGAGTGTAGTTGGGTGTCAGGAGTGAAGAGGGGACAAGAGAGAAGGGGTGGCTATACTAGTAAGTGAAGAGAAAGGTAAGCGTGTAGTGGAGTGGAAGGTTTCTTCAAGATTAATGATGATGAAGGTGAAACTGGGAAAGGAGATCTGGGTCTTTGTAGGTGCATGTGGGCCTGGTAGTGAGAAGTGTAGAGGAAAGGGAGGCTTTTTGTAGATTTAAATGAGTGCGTAGAGGGTTTAGTGAGAAATGTCAATGTAGTGGTACCGGGAGATCTCGATACTAGGGTACGAGACAAACCAATAGACAGTGGTTGGGAAGTGTGGAGTGCCAGGAAAAAATTGTAGTGGAGAGATAATGTGTCTAAAGAGTTAATGATAGCAAATACGGTGTTTAGGAAGAAAGTCGAGCATAAGCACACATGGGAGAGGGTGGTGGATGGAAGGGTAGTAGGTGGGGCTTTCATGGACTATATAGTGGTAACAAGAAGAGTTTTGGATGTACATGTTCTTAGGGGAGAAAGTGGGGGAATATCAATTAAATTTTTGGTGGAAGGTAAGTTGAGAGTGGAGGATAGATGGAGAAAGAGGAAAAGGACAAATTAGAGAGGTGGTTAGAGTAAACTGATTATATGAGAAAGAAAAGGAGGAGTACAAGAAGAAGCTGAGAGAGGAGTGAAGGATAGAGTAAAGCTTCCTGGCTAGTACAGCGGTAGCGTGCTGGCCTCGTATGTACGAGGCCGACATGCAGAAATTGAAATGTACTGCCAAGGGCTCGAACCCCAGCATCCTCATGACAAGTGCGGTAGTGACTTACCAACTAGGCTATCAACTGCGCTAATAGATTTGGCTATTTCAATATTCAAGATCAGTTTCAAAGAAAATCTCAGAGCGCCCATCAGGGCTCTCAGGAATACCTTGTGCTACAACGCCCGTCAGAGCTCAATGCCCTCCAGCAACAACGCCCGCCCAAAGGACCATGGACCAGAAGTCAAGCCAGAACTTCTACCACTCACTCGGTGCTGGGACTGACGACTTCCCGTGGTGAGCTCCCCCAGGGACTCGAATTGACCTCTCCCACTTTCCTCAGTAACATCACCCAGGGTTCCCATTGACTTTTTCTACTTCTCCCAGTGACCTGACCCAAGAACTCCGATATTCCTGTCCTGCCTCTCTCAGAGACCTCACCCAAGAATTCCCGATATTCCTGGTCCTGCTCCTCTCAGAGACCTCACCCAAGAATTCCCGATATTCCTGGTCCTGCTCATCTCAGAGATCTCACCCAAGAATTCCCATAACCTCGTCCAAGGATTGTCGATGACCTATCCTACATCTAACGATCTCACTTTACAAGCAGTGCAGGTAAGCCTGCAGGCATTCTTTACCAGATCTTTGTCTACAGCAGCTCTTCAAGGTAGATCGTGCCGATATAGTTATTCTCGCCCTGAAGAAGAAGCCTCTCAGAGAGGCGAAAAAATTGAGTTTTCGGTGTTTGTGTCAACATTTTTATTGTAATGTTACATGGATTTATTTTAATCGTTGGCATTCATAAGCGCCCCTCACATAACACTTAAGTCATGGACGATTATAATCATAACTATGTTCAAACCTTGAACTGAAAAGGAAAAGTTATCCTTGAAACTGAAGGTCTTGAATATTGAAATAGCCAAAGCTATTAGCACAGTTGACTTCGATCAAAATTGTCTACGTGAGAACCTGTGCTCAAAAAACGTTTCCTACCCTAGCATTAAGGTCTCCCAAAACAACTACATTGACATTTCTCCCTAATCCCTCTATGTACTCATTTATATCTACCCAAAAAGCCTCCCTTTCCTCTACGCTCTTCTCACTACCAGGCCCATACGCACTTACAAAATCCTACATCTCCCTTCCCAGCTTCACCTTCATCCACATCAACCACGATGAAACCTTCCACTCCACTACACACTTACTTATCTCTTCACTTACTAGTATAGCCACCCCTTCTCTCCCTCGTCCCCTCTTCACTCCTGAGTACCTCCCAACTACACGCCCAAACTCACACTCGCCCTTCCCTTTCATTTTAGTTTCACTCAAAGCCAGCACATCCATCTTTCTTCTCGCAAACATACTACCTATCTCTTCCCTTTTACTCTCATCTGTACCACACCCACGCACATTAAAAGACCCAAACCTTAGGGTACTGGTTGGGAAACTACCAGACTCTCTTATGCCTTTACTTTTTTTAGGAATGTCCCCTTTGGGGCTACAGGTAGCAGGACTCCTAATCCCATCCCCCGTCCCGTTTTTTTTTTCACCTCTTACGACTCGAGTGGAAAGACTTGGTGGTAGCATTCTCTTCCCCCACCAAAGGGTAGGCGAAAAAAGGAAATGGATATTCAGAGAAATTATACAGGGCAGTAACAAGGGGTTGGGGGATAGCATAACGGAGGGACAGTCGCAGTATAAGTGTGATAATTTTTCTATGAACCGAGTTTTCCTCTATGACAGACAAAATGATGTGTGGCTCTGGTCCGTAGGGGCGCCCCATATAGACCCTAAAGTATCGACTGCATGCTACTTTGCCACAATAACATACAGCCAATACCCCAGACGGGGATTACACACACACACACACACATATATATATATATATAATATATATATACACATATATACATATATATATATATATATAATACATATATATATATATATATATATACATATATATATATATATATATTGAGACATTCTGACAGGTTGACGTAAGCGGAGTAGGAAACACAGGAGTCTTAGTCTTGAGTTTATTCCTGACTAGTTTCACAGGTATGCTTTTTCAAAGGAATGGGTTAACAAACGGGCTGTGGGCATTATATACACGGGGTGGACCTCACTACCTCCTCGTGTTACCATAGTTGGTGACGAGTGTGAACATTTCATTGTGTCTAATGTAATAATGATGAAGTTTTACAATCAAATATGATGACAACACTAATTTCTTTGTTATTAGTGTTGTCATCATTTACATGCATAGTCATCTACGTAGTGTTTTTCTCCCACTGAAATTCATTTCATTTCTAAATTTCTCTCCTAGTACATCTTCCCACATCAGTTTACCTCCCACTTAAAAAATAAATAGATAAACAAATAAAAAATTCTGACTGTCCCTACGAATTAGCCTCCGACTCCTTTCCTAGTTTTGCTCGATAAATGTCCTAAAAATCCCCTCACAAATGTCAACTTCCAACTCCAAGCCCATGTCTCCTGAGCCACGACATCACACAATAAATATCACTAAAAAAAAAAAAAAAAACGGCCGGTGGCAACAGGCCTCTCTCATACACAACTATCTTTACATTTTCATACAGACATCTCTTCCCCTCCGACAACTACCGATCTCGCGCAAGCGGGTGGTCTTTCCTGAAGATGTGTTACCAACCACTTCGATCTCCAGCGTGCACACGCGCGCACACATGCATATGGAGCGAGAAGTACTCAAACGTCTCTCCAACGTCTTCCAACCAACTCTCCAGAGACCATCTATTGTCACGGATCCTCCCAAGGGACAGTCTATTGTCTCTAAATGACCAGAGGACCCAACTTTTCCAGCCGACGCCCCGAACCAAACAATAGGCCTCACTGCATTTCGGGTCAGACATCCGAAACATCTGCTTGATCAAAAGAAGCCGCCAGTGTGTCGCCGAGACTCTCGGACACCTGCAACTCGCGCCTGTCAATGTCACTCAACCTATCTTTTTTCAATGTATATATGGCAGCCCTTGTAAATATTTAATCTGGCAACCCCCCTGAGTCTCCCTCAGAAGTTGCATTGTATATGTAGACCAGAGAGCAGTCTGGAACATTAAAGACAAATCCCAGACTTTAATTCATCCATGTATAAGTAAACAAGTCTACAGATCATTCCTGGACAGGAATCGAAACGTCGGGTTTCAAATCGAGGCTGTTTTACTCTCTTTCCATATATATATATATATATATATATATATATATATATATATATATATATATATATGAGAAATTCGCTAGTGAACAGCGACATCAATCTGACAATCTCCTTGACAGTAGCGCACGGGATTCGAACCCGATGCATCTGGAAGTAAACTTCCAAGACACTCGCCTTAGACCGCTCGACCACTTGACCGTCAAGTGGTCGAGCGGTCTAAGGCGAGTGTCTTGGAAGTTTACTTCAAGATGCATCGGGTTCGAATCCCGTGCGCTACTGTCAAGGAGATTGTCATATATATATATATATATACACGATGTCTCAAAAACCTACTCTATCAGTACATTTGTGACTATTACTTAGGGCATCCCGTAGTATTATGCTCAATTATTCAGTTTCAAGGACAGTTAAGTTACGTCTTTTGCAAGCACCGCCCGTCTCTAAGTCGACGTCATGGCCGACACCTGGCAAAGACTGCACGTGGGTTTACTGCAAAGGAAACACGGGAACATCGTGCAGTCGAGCTCACCTTCAACTTGATGTGTACTCTTGTAGGCACCCATGTCAGCTTCCTCAAGTCTAATATACTATAGGGTTAGATGCAACCTTGATGAAGCTCGTATGAGCGAAACGTGTCACCATTAGGCCGCTTTCACGCGAACGTTTCCGTACGCGCGTTCGGGTGCGCCGCGTTTTAACTTTCAATGGAGTTCAATGGGACCTTTCACACGACGCGTTTTGCGGTTCCATTGAAAGTTAAAACGCGGCGCACCCGACCGAGCGTTTCCGTGCGCGCGTTCGGGTGCGCCGCGTTTTAACTTTCAATGGAGTTCAATGGGACCTTTCACACGACGCGGTTTGCGGTCCCATTGAACTCCATTGAAAGTTAAAACGCGGCGCACCCGAACGCGCGTACGGAAACGCTCGTGGGAAAGGGGTCTAGTCCTCACATGGTGATTTCTCTTTCAGGGTTAGGTGTGTGTGTTTGCGCGCGCGCGTCTATCTCCCAAAACCAGCTTAGGCTGTCGGGCCCTACTGTGGAGGTGTTGTGTCTTGCTGCATTGCTCTCCTGATCCGAGCAGCGGTGAAGGACAAGGATGGTCTTTCATCCACAAGATCTAAGGTGGAAGGGAAAAGAAATGGGTGACGGCTGGGTGGATAATGTAACACCACAATAACGAAATGTCCTTAAACCAAGTGATTTTTGATGACGATCTTATCAAGAGAAACAATCGTAAAAAATGCAGGTATCATCATAATATGCTCGCATGCACGCCGTCTCCCCATCCAAGAAGCCTTGTATATCAACATTTTGAAATGAACTTGTAATTTATAAAAATCACCTAGCACAAGAAGTTCCCCTCCTGGGACTAGCCAATCAGCGATGAGCGTGAGGGGAACAAATGGCAAAGCCGCACCTTAAATACGGCTACGTGGCTCGCCGTTCATTCTCATCTCGAACACTGAGAAGATCCTTCATTCCTGTGCCACTGAGGAAGAAACAGTGACTCGAAATCGCGATATGTCACCACCTGACTTCCTACAAAGAAATAATCGCAAACCTTAATAAACAAGTTAAGATTATCTTCAGATTTGAAGAGTACATCAGAAAAATACAAAATGGTGGAGTAGCTATAACTTTTAGCGACATTTGTGTAAGTGAAAATCCCCTGCACGCCGACACGCTCCTGACGCAGGCCACTTCCAAGTAAAAGTCTGCCCACACTGTGCACATCATGTACACTAAGTACCTGTCCATTCACTCAATGGATATTAGCTCTCCCCTACTTCCACACTCCTTAACTCCCTTTCGTTGCGCAAGGGGTACCTCTTGGTTGAATAAAATCGCCATAAGGAAACGGAAAAAGAAAAGAAAAAAAGTCAAATGGCGTCAGAAGCACGGGCTCCTTGAGTACCTGTTGATACTTTTCCTGTTGGTTGCTGATTTCATCCATATCCATGACACTTCCTCGGAACAAAATGTCAAAGATAAAGAACAATAATTATGTTTTCTCAAATCTAAATCACTAATATGTCGTATAATCATATTTCAAAGCATCTCGACATTCTAAAGTGAGTATAGTGGACTACAATATATCATTATAACTTAGCACTATGTTATATTAATACATTACATAAGTGCTTCGTGCCTTGCCAGTACATGACATTACAAATTCAACAGGCATGCACTACCTTGCATAAATGCTATCTTGTGAATTCCATACGATTGCATGGTGACGTGTGACCTAATTCTCTGAAAAATGTTGTATCCTATTATACTCTAAGCATATTTATTTTTATGCTTCGTAACTTTTTTCTCTCGATATAGGTTTTTCTGCACACGTCACTGAATACATTCCAATCTGTGTAAGTTTAAAGTATTTCTTCTGCCCACATAAACTAAGGTATGTATAGCAACATTGTGTGTATGTATTTACCTAGTTGTATTTTGTGGGAAGGGGAGCGCTCGCGTGTATGTATTCACCTCGGATCTGCTGCAGCCTCTTTTCGAGACAGCCAGACACCACCCTACGGCAGTGAGCTCAGAGCTCATTATTAGCAGATCTCTGGGTAGGTCTGAGACCACTCACACTCCACACACCGGGAATGCAAGGTCACAACTCCTTGACTAACGTCCCGTACCTACTCGCTGCTAGGTGAACAGGGGCTACACGTGAAAGGAGACAAACCCAACTTGTCTCCGCCCGGCCGGAGAATCGAACCCCGGTTCTCCGGCTTGTGAGGCCAGTGCCTTACCAATCCGCCACCGGGCCGTGTGTGTGTGTGTGTGTGTGTGTGTGTGTGTGTGTGTGTGTGTGTCTAAATGCATTGACATCATGGTAATTCACAGAAAAAAGTTAAACTCATCTTTTTGTTTACTGTCAAACTTGGCTTTGAATTCATAATTTTGTTGTTGTTGAAGTATTTAATCTTTTAAACTGTTAAAAATATATGCATATCTATTAACAATTGTGTTTTATATCATCCTCTCTATCATTATTATTATTATTATATTATTACTATTAATATTATTGTTATTATTATTACTGTATTATTATTATTATTAATTATTATTATTATTATCATTATTATTATCATTATTACTATTATTACTATTATTATTATTATTATTATTATTATTAATATCATCATTATTTCTCCGTCTTCTTTTCTGCATGAGGGGACGGAGAGGGGGGTCGCCGAATCTATGAAGCGGCCTTGCTGTGGATGTGCTCTGTCTTGCGACACTGCTTCTGACCCAGGGCACTGGACAGGATGCAGGGATGACCCGTCATCCAGGAGGTGCCAAGATAAGAGGGAGGGAGGATTGTGGAGGGGAGTGGAATATGTAGGGAGTGGAATGGATGGGAGTGGTTTCTATACCTTTTTCTTTTTGGCTACTCCCCGTGTAAAGGGGAAAATACCTTTGGTATATGCATGCATTATCATTATCATTATTATTATTACAATTATTATTACTACTACTACTACTACTACTACTACTACTATTATTATTATTATTTTATTTTTTACGATCTATTATTTCCTCTAAGGTTATTCCAATGTATGATGTATCTCCATAGAAAACTATAATTCGATATCCTTCAAGCATTTTGTCTTTTTATTCTATTTCTTTTCCGTGACCTCTTGTCATACCCCAATCCCACAGAAAGATCTTTCCCAACAAGTGATCTGGACAAACCAATAATATCATCCCTTCTCTTCTTTCTTTTAGCGAAATGAGATCAAGTTTCTCATTTTTCCTTGCGCGGTCTCTGCTACGCTGGGAGCCGTATGTTGTGATTTGTATCATTTAGATCTTACTAATATATTTATTTCTGTGTGTGGACCATACGCTGCTTCATATTCTTATCAGGGACGGATCTAGTTCACCTATGAGTGTTTTCATCATCTCTCCGTCCATGAAATAAAACGCCACTATGTCGGCAAATTATATCTCTCACAAATATATATATATATATATATATATATATATATATATATATATATATATATATATATATATATATGAATTGTCAATACATATCAAGAAATTATTTGCGACCAATTCTCCTAAGTCTTCTTTCGTTTTTGTTTTTGTTTCGTTTCCCACTATATACATCAATGATGGCCTCATGTGAGGGTCTAAATTCCAGACTATCCAATATTCGGGAAAAATTCCGAATTTCAGTAATAATGATGATGATGCTGATGATAATGATAATAGAACTATATTAACAATAACAACGATAATTTAATCAATAACAATAAAGGATTACAGAGGCAGAGCATGACGACAGGAGACCTTTTGGTCCATATCTAGGTCGGATGCGAAAAAAAAATCATAATAAAATAATAAATAAAAACTATAATAATGTAAATAACAAATAAAATACACAAATAAATGCATAGGTATAGTTGAATAATAAACAAACAGGTAAATAGTAAATAATAATAAATTGACATATAACTAATAATAAAATGAAAATCAGACAGACAAATAATAACAAAACAAAAACCAAATAATATAGACTAAATTATAATCATTACAGCATCTTGCTTAGGTGTTTATCTAAATGTTTCTTAAAGCTTCGAACTGAAAAGATGAACAGATAAACAAAACCCAGAAGCGTTTTTTAATTTCCTCACGTATTTTTCAAATGTATTTTCATTCAGAATGTTGAATACTACCGAATTCTAGACATTTTCATTCATGAGTGGTGACAAACTGTCTGTCTTCCTCTGTATTTTTACGACACTTCCATGCTGCTACTGTGAGTCATCCAATGGGGAATTTGAAGGAGGGAGGAGGGAAGGATTTCAGGACGGAGGGAGGTGGGGAAGGTGTGTGGTGGAAATGGCGTAAGACACTACGTGATCTTCGTCAAATGCGGATCAAACGACTTGTTGGCGTGATTCGTTCTGTTTCGTCACATGTTTTGGGAAAAGAGTCGTTCTGGCTCTGAGGTCACTTCCTTTGCGGTCTACCTCGGCTGCTTCTTTCCCTAAAGTCCCCTGGATTATGGGCAGCTTTGTCCGTCTGGGCTCGTCTCGATCCGTGATGGCAACAAGGAAGCCTCAAAATAGGTTTGGTGATGGGTAAATAAACACACACACACACACACAAACATACACACATACACACACAAACACACATATATATATATATATATATTTATATATATATTTATATATATATATATATATATATATATATATATATATATATATATATATATATATATATATATATATATATATATATAAGGAGTGCTGTACAGAGAGCGGCGGATAAATCAACACCGGCCCAAAAGGTACAGAAAAGGACAGAAAAGAGGAAGCATTGGATAAGACAGCAGAGCGCAGACAGGCGTGAAATATATTGTGGACAGGATAGAGAGACGGAGATGGAATTGGACAAGAAAACAGCCAGGAAGGTGTGGGAGATGGAGTAAGTGTCCTACTATCTGGATATTTATTCATTCATCGACTGTTCAATAAATATAAACTGATCAATATTGACTTTTCTGTGTTATATTATAGAACATGAATGTAACGAATACAAAAGTTTCAGTTACTTTTTTGTGCTAGAATGAATCAGTTATGTATTTTGAAAGTGTAATAATGGGAGCTACCCCCAAATGAAGACGACATTACTCAGTGTTGTTTGGGAATTAGTGATATATCCTGTGGCCCACCAAGAGAAGACAATAAAATAAATTGAGTTACTTTAGTTTTCAAATAAAAGTGTTTCGTGTGAAGTTTCTACCTTAATATATTAATTAATACAAATTAATTGTTTTTCCTGTAATTTTTTTTTTTGCTAATTTAAATATAAATTATTTTACTTTAATACACTATGCGGCCCTTTCAAATTGTGAATTTCTGAATGTCGCCTTGTACTGAAAGGTTTGTTTCAGACAATGAATGTAGATAGGATGAGCCTAAACCACTCAAATTGGAACTAACCTCCCCACCCACCCTCACCCACAAACACACTTTAAACCAAATCAGATCGTTTGGGGCTTTCCGGGTTATCTTTTAACGAAGGTGGTTAGACGGTTAACCACGAAGAGATTTCCTTGGGCTCTTAGCGCTTAACGGGTTGATCCACAGAAAAAGTTAATCCTGATAGTCGACGGCGAGGGGTTTCCATAACCGAGTAAAGCTATCAGGTAGTTGTTTTTATTATATCTTAATCTTCTTGTTGGATATCAATGTCGATCGGGTAGGGTGTGGACTATGGAACTCGGCCATAGAACCGAGAGTATCAACTCAAAAAAAAAAAAAAAAAAAAAAAAAAAAAAAAAAAAAAAAAAAAAAAAAAAAAAAAAAAAAAAAAAAAAAAAAAAAAAAAAAGGAATATATATATATACATATATATATATATATATATATATATATATACCACAC
>NC_134780.1:47500-87500 GCF_046742065.1 Oratosquilla oratoria | reverse complement strand
CCTGAACATCTAATTGATTTAAGTGATCATCTGCCATGCCGCACAGTTTTGTATCATCAGCAAATTTAGAGACAATAGATTTATGTCCGTGGTCTATATAATTTATATATACTATGGATAGAAGTGGCCCAAGAACGGAACCCTGAGGAACTCCACTCGTAACGTTTTTCCATCTAGAAGTTTTGCCATTTAGAACAACTCTCTGTTTTTGATCATTTAACCAATTACTAGTCCAACTTAATAGGCTACCACTTATTCCGTGTGAAGTTAATTTAGTAAGTAGTCTTTCGTGGGGGACGGTATCAAAAGCTTTTGCAAAGTCTAGATATATTAAATCTATATTGTTTCTTTTGTCATAATTCGAGATGACTGTGTTCTAGAATTCGAGTAAGTTAGTCACGCAAGAACGTTTCCGTCTAAATCCATGCTGGCTATCATTTATCAAACAGTTACTTTCTAAATGATGTTCGATAGCATCTCTGATGATAGTTTCCATCATTTTCCTACGATTGAAGTCAAACTTATGGGCCTGTAGTTAGCTGGACTCTTTTTGTCACCTTTTTTGAATATGGGAGTAACGTTAGCTAGCTTCCATTCTCTTGGGACATCTCCGGATATGATGAATTTCTTGAAAATTTCTAATGGAAGAACAATCTCATTTTTCATTTCCTTTAAGATTCTTGGGTGCCAACCGTCAGGCCCTGGTGTTTTATTAATTTTGAGTTTCTCTATACACCTTTTAATTTTTTCTTTTGTTATATTTACCGTAGTAAGTTCACCCCAGATTTTTCAGTTTGTAGTTCAGTTTGAGGCGTTTCGTTTACGAACACTGAGCCAAAATATTTGTTTGAAATATCACACATTCCTTCGTTTGAATACTCAAGTTGACCGTCAGTAGATAAATGTGGGCCGATATGATTCCTAATAACCTTTTTATCTCTAATGTAACTATAGAATTCTTTGGGATTCTCTTTGGATTTATCAGCGATGTTCATTTCGTATTGTCGTTTTTTATTGTCTTTTTTAAATGTCTCTGTATTACTACATAACTTCGATAGTCAGTAGGTGCACCCGAGCACTTGTATTTCTTATTAGCCTATCTCATTTTAGCAATACTTTTTCAGATAATTTGTCGAGCCATTTTGGGCGAGCCTGATTTGGGGGGCGTCTGTCCTTAAACGGGATGTAAGTATGAATCATCTTAGTAAGCATATTTTGAAATATTTCCCACATCTGATCTACAGGTCTTTCGCTTAATTTTGCCTCCCAATCTGTAAGCTGAAGCTCCTGACGTAGTCCTATGAACTGAGCTTTACTAAAACCGGGTATTTTAGATACACAAGTATCTATTCTAATTTTTTTTAGCAGTTTGAATCTAAGTTGTGATCGCTATTTGCAATAGTTTCACCAACTTCTACATCGGTTATCATGCTTTCACGGCTAGTGATCAATAGATCGAGTAAGTTTCCATGTCTTGTGGGCTCTTTTACATGCTGAACTAAGTAATTGTCACCGAAAAAATCTATCAAGCGACTACCTATATGGCCATGTTCAAGGGTCATCCAATCAATGTCAGTAAAATTGAAATCACCCATTATCAATAAGTCCCGGTTGCAGAAACTAGACAATTCTTGAAACAACAGTTTGTCGTCTGCTAATGATAATGTTTTTGGCCTATATATTACACCTACATTCATTTTTTGTCCATTTGTTTGGGTTAATTCTACCCACAAACTATCATATGCATCTTGTTTTACTTTCTCTAAAACACAGGCATGGACATTGCTTTTAACGTACAACAGAACACCCCCACCTTTCTTGTGGTTTCTATCCTGATGAAAGTGTTTAAATCCCGCAATATTAAATTCAGCTTCAAACTCTTTACCATTTAACCATATCTCGGTTATTCCTATCATATCGAGATTTTCGCTTTTGACCCGAGCATGGCGGCGGGAGTATGGGACAACTTTTCATCCCAGAGATGATGAAATGAGAGTGGTTAAATGTGTTTTAATTGTATATAACATTTCTGTGTGCATTGATTCGGACATCCCACTTATTAAGGGGAAAGAGCCTTTTGGTATATTTTTGTTTTATAATCTTATGATTAGGGAACGAAGGAAAAATATAACAGCACGATTTTTTCAGTTATAGGGTCTGCTGAAAAAAATATTGTATATCCAAGAACTTGGGTCATTCATGATTATTTTCGGAGGTGAGACCTCAGGCGCACTGCTGTGTTGTGGAATCAGAATGAGGCCAAATCTAACACCATTACCATATTTTCTCTTCTTCAAAAGTATACTATACTTACAGGACTGGATTCTTTAGCTGCATAGCAAGTCTGCCCGTAACAGAGCACAGTTGAAAAAAAGTCCCATTTTCAATATACTAAAGACGATGTTCTGTCTGCCGCCATGCAATTTTATTACAACCGAGGGAAGTCTCCGTAATAGTCAAGTAACAACCCGTTTTCTACGATCTGGGTTAATAGTATTTTGTCCGCTAACGTGCGAAGTTCTTCATGAAGGAAACCCAAAACCAATTAAAATGTCTTGTTTTGTTCATTTCTTCGGCTTGACAACCCTTTATACATTCAGTTCTAGTTAATGCTACACGATTTTATTATTACTATTATCAACATTATTTTTATTACCATTATCATCATTATTAATATTACTATTATCATTGTTAATGTCATTATTATTATTACTGTTACAATAATAATAATAATGATAATAATAATAATAATTATTATTATAATCATTATTGTTTTATATATTCATATCAATCTCATTCAAGGTTTAGGAGCTCTCGAGTTGCGGTGTTTCAAAGTTAGTGACGACACCTCCCTTTTTGAGTGCAGCTGCAGGAAAAAAAAACCACATACAATTGCGATAGGTTTCACAAATCTTTGCTCAGTCATGTTTTCACAACAAGTCTTCTGTTCGCTAGAAAGGAAATTCCATCCTTTAGGTGACGTGCTAGGCGCCTCACTATGTGATAACACACCCCAGACTCTGAAGGCGGATACATGAAAACCACTACTTCACACTACCCAACTCTTCCCCTCACACCGCAGCATCCGGGCAGAAACACCCAAGATCAAAGCAGATGTAAACAAAATACAACCCACAGTGAACATCTAGACCGAAGAACTTCAAGCTATTCTTTCTCCAAGCTCTGCGCGTGTCCAGCCCCAGTCTGGTTCATGTAAACTATATAAAATCTCACCCTCGTCAGAATCAAAGACCAAATCTGGTGATGGAACAGGGTAGTTTGCGAATCGTCGCTACCATTTAGAAAATTATCAAAGAAAGCCACAGAAAATCGTCGGGGAACTGCACGGTAAGGTGAAATTGTAAAACACAGAGTTAACAAAGGAGAATGTTATTTAGCTTTCAACCCTATTTGCCTACAATATATATATATATATATATATATATATATATATGTATGTATGCATGTATGTATACTCTATATCTATGAAAGAAGAGCTTTTTCCCCCTTATAAGAGAGGTAGCCAAGTCAAAGGCCATCCACTCCCCCCCAATCCGCGTCCCTCCACCACCCCTTCCCTATTTCCATCTTAGCTCCTCCTGGATGCCGGGTCATCCCTCTATCCCGCCCACTGCCCGGGGTTAGAAGCAATGTAGTAAGACACAGTACATCCACAGCAAGGCCGCTTCACTTAATCGGCGACCGCTCCCCAACCTTTCCGTCCCCTCATGCAGATAAAGAGAAAACGGGGAGAAATCCCTTTTGGCTGTGTTAAAATATCATTCACACATAAGCGCTTCCTACCCTCCATTCCTTCAATAACAGTATCACCTCTACACACTCTCCGCTCATCCCTGTCTTCTGTCTTCTCCCTTTCTTGCTCAACAGACATTCCTCTCTTGCTCAAAGCCCCTTTCACCCCATCCATCCATCTCATCCTCGGTCGTCCCCTCAAGTTCACTCCATCCACCTCTGCCTTCCACACCTCTTTTACTAATCTTTCTTCACTCATTCTTTCCATGTGTCCAAACCATCCCAATACTCTTTCATCAGCTCTATCTCTCATCTCCTTTTCCACTCCCTCTCTCCTCCTCACCTCCTCGTTTCTCATTCTATCCAACCTAGTAACCCCTAATCATACTTCTCAGACATTTCATTTCAAACACATTTATTCATTCCTCTCTGCCTCTCTTAACTTATCTTTTCCCCATACAGTGCTGTCGGCACAATCACTTCTTTATACAATCTCCTCTTTGCATCCATTCCCAGATGCCTATTTCTCATGACACTTTTTAGTCCTTCAAGGCATTTACTTGCTTCTCTCAATCTACAATTTACCTCTACCTCCACTCCTCCCTTTCCTGCCACATGCGACCACTAATACCTAAAGCTATCCATTTCTTCCAGCCCCTCTCCTTTTAGACTTACTTCCAACGCACTACAATCCTCTACTCTTGTACATCTCACCACCTTGCTTTTACTCATATTTACCTTTAACTTTCTTCTATCGCATACTTTCCCATAACTCCGTCACTAACTGCCTGAATCCTCCCTCTGACCTTGCCACAAGCGCAATGACGTCAACGAACAGCAATTGGCTCACCTCCCACTTTTCTCCATTTTCTTTAACCATCTCCAGTCCCCTGTCCATTACATTCACCTTTAACTCATGCACTAACCCATCCTTGTACACATTGAACAGCCATGGCATCATGACACATCCCGGGCAAAGCCCTACCTTTACTTCAAACCACTCTCTCCATTTTCCCTTCAAACACAGGCTTTACTACTCTCGTAAAAACACTTGTCTACCCATAACAGCTTTCACCCAATCCCTTATATCTGCAAAATCTCCCACATTACCTTCCTGTCTACCCTCTCATACACATTTTCCAAATCTAATAAGGCCCAAAAAACATCCTTACCTTTTCCTAAAATTTACTAACATATCTGCCTTCCTAAACCCACACTGTTCCTCGACAATTGCGCCCTCTGTTCCTCTCCTAATCCTCTTAATTAAAACCCTCCCATAAGCCTTCCCAACTACACACAACAAACTGATCCCTCTGAAATTACTACATTCACATTTGTCTCATTTTCTCTTGTGAAATGGAATTTTACAGGCACTCCTCTAGTCCTCTGGCATTCTACCCTCTCTTAGACACACATTAAACAACCTTACTAACTAGTCTACTATAATTGTACCTCCCCTCTTCAGATAGTCCGCATGAAACCCATCTAACCCAGGTGCCTTACCTGTTTTAATTATTTTTAGAGTTATTTGACTTCATATTTTCTTATTTGTCCTCCATTTTCCTCTCCTTCCATTTTCTTAGTGCCTCCCATTGCTAACCCCAATCCATTCCCATCCTCCTCCACATTCAACAGCTCTCTAAAATAATCCGCTCATCTTCCCCTTACCGCTTCCTCTTCCGTCAATATCTGTCCATCTGCGCCTTTTACTTTTTTCTCTGCTTGACTCACTTCCCCTACCTCACTTGATTTCCTTCCAAAACATATTTTTATTGATTTCAATATTTTATGTCATGCACTTCCCCCTACTTCACATCTGCTCTCCTTTTTACCTCCTATATCTTTTTTGTTTCTCTTTTTTTTTTTTTATCTCTCATATTTTTTCTCTCGTCCTACTTTGTAGCCAGTCCCTGGATACTCGCTTCTTCCCTTTTACTACCTTCATCACTTCATTATCCCACCACTCACTACCCTTCCTTCTATTCCCTCTCATCCTCCTGTTCCACATACCATCTTTGCACACCTTGTCACTTCCTCCTTGAAACATCCACACTCCTCTTCCACACCTAATTCCACTCTATCCTTCACCCCTTCTCACAGCTCTTTTAGTTTTTCTTTGTATCCCTGCTCCTTTTACTTCTCATATAAACAGTCTACTCTAAACACCTCTCTACCTTCCGCCCTCTTCCTCTTTTTCCACCTATCTTCCACTCTCAACATACCTTCCACCAAAACATGATCTGATAATCCTTGACTCTCTCCCTTAAGAACATGGGCATCCAGAGCTTTTCCTGAATACCACTACATAGCCCATATATATATATATATAATATATATATATATATATATATATATATATATATATATATATACATATATATACAGTATATATATATATATATATATATATATATATATATATATATATATATATATATATATATACATTTTAACAACCACAATGCACTTTAATTCTAAGCCATCAACATCGGGAGACCGAATGGAGGCCGACATACAGAAATTGAAATGCGGTACTGCCAAGGACTCTGACTCAGCAACCATATGGCAAGTGCCGTAGTAACTTACCAGCTACGCTATCGAAAGAGATTATGTATATACATATATATATACATATATATATACATATATATATACATATATATATACATATATGTATATACATATATATATATATATATATATATATATATACATACATACATACACAAAATAGGATATGTTCAGGATATTCACATGGTGACATGATAGAGTCAAATCAGAGTACCGAGTCCATTGTTCTGTATGAAGACAACGCAAAGCAAATGTGTTCTAGGGGCTCTGAAACACCCGGGACGTCCGGCTGGGTCTGTGATCAACATATTGTTTGCCACGAACTTCCGGTGACGCCATAGGAAGGTACATCTCCCTTTGGGGATGATGAGTGCCACCCTTTGTATTGACAATGTAAGTATTGTCAATGTTTCTCCTACTGACAAACATGGCTTCTGGTACTTTCAATATTAACTAGGATTTTTCTATTATTATTATTATTATTATTACTATGATTTTTTTTTTTTTTTTTTTAATTGTTGATATCGACCTCACTCGGTCAGTATTGATAACATTACTTTAGTATCGTTTGTAGATATATAGCGTGCATAGGACCCTCTAGAAAAACAAATTTACGAGAAGTTCTTGAATTGATACATGTGACATAAATTGAGGATTACTGAATTTCGGATATACCCGATATTCGGAAAACAACACCAAAATAATTCTGGGTATCGGAAGAATTTTCTCAAATTTCGGTCTTTTTTCGAAACACCATTTCGTGAATATCAGAGAGATTTCCATGTTCTAGAAAATCTCAATAAAAAGAACAACTCGATAATGTGACATCGCCTTACCTGAATGGAATAGCCTGATGTCAGCCAGAATGAAATATGCTAAGTGCGGTGTCTAACCAGTGGGTTCATCGACTGTAATACACACGCTTTATGCATTGGTTCTTCCTCTCTTTCCCTTCCTTGCATCAAGAGTAGCGTGACCCCACTTGCATAGTGTCTCCCATATCTTCCGTTTCTCAGTT
Organism: Oratosquilla oratoria; assembly: GCF_046742065.1. NCBI lineage: Eukaryota > Metazoa > Arthropoda > Malacostraca > Stomatopoda > Squillidae > Oratosquilla > Oratosquilla oratoria. The sequence continues at coordinate 80,158 of NC_134780.1, read as the reverse complement.
AGCTGGTTTCACTGTTCACGCATCCAGCAAGTTGACATGAATAATTTGGTGGCACGGTTAGTTGAGTCCCAGACTGTCAGTACGGGGATGCCGGCGGTACCTGGTTCGAATCCTGCCCAGGGCTGAAATTACTTCAGTATCGCTGCGCTTCGAGTCGTTACTCCAACTCTCGTGGGCGGGGAGTTAGGGGTGTGTGCGCGTGTAAGGTCATAGCATTACCCATAGATCGGTCATACGAGCTCTGAGCTCTCTTCCGGGATGGAAATAGCTGTCGATCACGAGTCCAACACGTGATCCAAAGACCAAGGTGAATCACATATTTACATGCATACATACTCGTGTGAGAGCGTGTATGCTTTCAGGGCACTTTCGTGTGACTGCCTATGCGAAGATCCACATGAACATAAGGAGAATCTTGTGCCTTCTGCGCATCAATACAACGCATACTTTAGGTTCCCTTTTGTAGTGTCACCAATGTTGGCTTCTGTAGTGTTCTATAGCCAACATTAGTGACACTACACTTTCCGTAAAGGGTGTTGCCTATTTAAAGCATATGCCCACTTCATACACAATTACGATAGATTCCTTCATCTCATCCTTATTCTTGTTCTGCCTGATTTCCACACTCTTCTTTGCTAGTCTTAATTCATTCTTTTCACATGCGCAAACCGTTTCGGCAGTCTTTGATCTGTACTGTCTGAGTTTTTTCTAAGCCCGTCATCTGCCTGAATGGAATGGATTGTTTCTCATTCTGTTAGTTCTTGTAACGCTTATCACATTTCTCAACCACTTCATCTCATCTCTTGTCTGTTACATTCCAAGTTTTACTTCATTTTGCGCCGCGGATGAAATCGCGCCTTCATACAACGTTCTCTCTGCATTCATCCCTGAATAGTTTTCTCTCATGACACATTTCATTCCACCTGGACAAATTTAGATTTAAGAAGGAAACAGGCAAGAATTGGTTTACTTATAGGGTGGTCGACGAATGGAATAGACTTAGTAACTATGTAGTAAGCGCTGAAACTATCAGTTGTTTTAAGAAACGATTAGACAACTTTATCGATGGGGATGACAGGTTGGTGATGGATACGGAGCTGCCTAGTGTAGGCCTTATGGTCTCTTGCAGTCTCCTTCTTTCTTATGTTCTTATGTTCACCTACACCTTTACTTATTCGTTTTACCTCCACATCCACTCCACATTCACCTCCACATCCACTCCTTTGTTTACTGCCACATGCGACCGCAAGTATCATAAAATCTTCCATGCCTCCAGCCACTCACTCTTCATATTCACATTGAGTATGCTACCATCATCACTCCTTGTGCATCGCATCACTTTATTTTTGTCCACATCACTCACAACCTTCATCTTTTGCACTCCCAAAGCCATCCACCAACTGTTTCAGCCTCTCCATGGAATCGGCGACTTTATAGAACGATATATAGGATTCAATTATAATATTTTATTATATCAACCTTTTCAGGCGTTGAAGATTTATTTCAGCTGAGTAAAACTGTATGTTCACCAGAATAGTGTCTGTACAGACGAAAGCACTCTTCAATTGTTTAATAATAATAAAAATAATAGTAATAATAATAATAATAATGATAATAATAATAATGATAATAATAATAGTAATAATAATAATAGTAATAATAATAATAACAATAATAATAAAACGAGAGTGCCGCAGACCGCACTCCTGAGGAAAGAGATGTCACAAATGAATGAAATCGCCTGGCGACAGTAGGAATAAGTCGAGATAGGCCACAACACCTTCGCCACCGACAGGGGTGAATAAAATAGCCTGGTGGCAGACACGATTTATGGATAAAGTGTCACCCGGTTCGGAAGGGGTTAGTAGAGTTCAAGACTCACCTTGACCTCATTTCTAAGGGTTCATTTCGATGAGCATGAAGGCTAAAGGTCGAGGGTGAGGTATGGCCGGCGTATAGGACGAAGAGGCGTGATGGCTGGCGTATAAGACGTAGAAGCGAGATGGCCTGCGTATAGGACGCAGGAGTGAAAGGGCGGGTAATTCCCAACATTTCGGATGGATTTCCGACCTAAGTACACACCTATGGAAGAAACAGCTTCCTGTATACTGAAACAGGGACAGTGATATGGCGGACTGTACATGAACCCTGTTGTAACGATTGATGGACAATTTCATTCATCTGAGGATGGAGTCTCTGTACATGAACCGTGTTGTATCAATTGATAGACAATTTCATTCACCTGAGGACGGAGTCTGTCCTAAATGAGGTTTCCATTGATCTAGAGCAGAGGTGGGGAACCTGCGGCCTTCCGGGCCATCAAGTGCGGCCTTCTGCGGCCTTTGATATACATATTATCTTTTTAAAAGACCTTGAATATTTCTTAAGTCTGAAATCATTATACACCTGAAACTTCTAATATAATAAAAGGGGTAAAATAATTAAAAAAAAAAAAACAATCAGTGCGGCCTTTATGTGGGACGATGAATTGTAAGGTGGCCTTCATGCACAAAAAGGTTCCCCACCCCTGATCTCGAGTCTAGATTCGATGTCCCTCTTACATGAGCCACCGATACCTATAGTTTTACATTGTAAAAATAAAAAATAAATAAATAAAAAATAATACAAAATAGATTGTTGCGCAGATTGATTGACACAATATATTGACTCGTTGTTGCTGTCTCCCCAACATGATTCTTCAGTTCTATTCCTGTATTGTCAATATTGCACAAGACGGATTATATATGGGGCATTGTTTCTGGTCTTGTATGGACTTTACCAAAATGAAGTTGTTTAAGTTTGCCAAACAAAACACAGTTAACCCCTTTTTGATTAATTTATCAGGGGGAGGTACACCATTATCGAAATTTATGAGAATTAATCAACAAGATTAACTACATATTATTTATAGAACACGGATATGATAGGCGTTGAATATAATTGATTTGTACCAATATCAAGCAAAGTATGTGTAATTTACAGCAAAGATGACTCATTCTAAATGAAAATAATAAATTGATTAATTGTACCTTCCATTTGGGAAACTAGTTTCACAAAGTAACTGCGTACTTAGAAGACGTGACTCGGAAAGAAATGTATTTTTGGACATATATTTAAACGCATTATTACGACTAAAATTTCAGGATCCTTGCGTGGGAAGATGAATGTGTTTGTGCGTGTGATGTGTATTCGTGTGTGTTTGAGAAACAAAGAAAGGCTGTGAGATGAATTCTGCCTAGCTCTGTTTGGCTAATATTTCATAATTCTTTTATTTTCTTTCCATCACTCTCTCTCTCTCTCTCGTTTATTCTGCATATGTTCTCATGAATGTGTGTGTGTGTTTGTGTGTGTGTGTGTGTGTGTGTGTGTGTGAGTGTGTGTGTGTGTGAGTGTGTGTGTGTGTGCGCACGCATATCAAGAAGTCATTATCAAGAATGCTATACCATTTTCATAATTTGTATTTATAGTTGTATCCTCCGTAGTGCAGCTATAGACACAACTGACATCTAGATTTGTTTGTATTGGGAAAAGAAAATATCAAGAGAAGATGAGTGTCCATCCGACCAACTCCACAAAAAAAAAAAAAAAAAAAAAAAAAAAAAAAAAAAAAGTCCACTTAAGATCTTTCAAGGAACCGACGACGCCAAGTTTGAGTCCTTGGCTCCTCTCGATGTCTCGGGCCTTTCTCTCCATCACCACCTCCCCCGCCCACAAAGGTGCCAATCGCCCTTAGTGGAGAGAGAGAGATTTTTCTTCTCTCCTCCACCGATAAGGACGAGCAACCCGCCTCCGACGTCGACGCGTCGTCACTCCAAGGTTGACCTCAACTGATTCAAGAGGAGGAGGAGGAGGAGGAGGTGGAGGAGGAGGAGTAGGAGGAGAAATGTTCCCCCATCGCTTTAGGAGGAAGAGTTACATGGACAATAAACAAAACAACCCAACTGCATTCCCCTTCTTTGGTTTTTGTTCCAGCTTCCACGGGACGATTTTGTTCGATTGGTAAGGGAGTGGTTGGGAAATGTGGAGTTCCAAGAAAGAATCGTAGTGGAGAGTTGATGGTGGAAACGTGTCTAGAAAGAGAGTTGATGATAGCAAATACAGTGTTTAGGAAGAAAGTCAAGCATAAGTACACATGGGAGAGGGTGGTGGAGGGAAGGGTGGTAGATAGAGCGCTAATGGATTATGTAGTGGTAAATAGGATTATGATAGGAAGAGTTAAGGATGTACATGTGCTAAGGGGAGAGGGTGGGGGAATATCAGGTCATTGTTTGGTGGAAGGTAAGTTGAAAGTGGAGGATAGATGGAGGAAGAGGAAAGGGACAAAAGGTAGGGAGGTTCTTAGAGTGAACTCTTTGAATGAGAAGGAAAAGGAGAAGGAGTACGGAAAGAAGCTGAAGGAGGAGTGGGAGGGAGTAAAGGGTAGAGTAGAGCTGGGTGTGGAGGAGGAATGGGGATGGTTCAAGGAGGGAGTCATAAAGTGTGCAAGGATGGTGTGTGGAACAAGAAGGACAGGGGGAAATAGAAGAAAGGGTAGTGAATGGTGGGATGAGGAAACAAAGAAGGTTGTAGAAGAGAAGAAGCGAGCTTTCACAGATTGGTTACAAAATAGGACGAGGGAGTCATATGAGAGGTACAAAGAAAAGAAAAGAGAAGTAAAGCAAAAAGTAAAGGTTGCAAAGAGGAGAGCAGATGTGAATTGGGGTAAGAGTTTGACAGAAAATTTTGAAAGTAATAAAAAGATGTTTTGGAAAGAAATTAAGAGAGGAAGAGGAGGCGAATCAAGTAGAGAAGAAAAGGTAAAAGGTGCAGATGGAGAGATGATAATGGAAGAGAAGGCAGTAAGGGGAAGATGGGCAGAATATTTTAGGGAGTTGCTAAATGTGAAGGAGGATAGGGAAGGAAAGATTGCTGCAGTGGGAAGTGCGAAGAAAATGAGAGTGATGAATGAGGAGAATGGAGGAGAAATAAGGAAGGATGAGGTGGAGGCAGTTGTTAAGATGATGAGAGCAGGTAAGGCACCTGGTCTGGATGGATGCCATGCGGAATGTCTGAAAAAGGGAGGTACAGTGATGGTGGACTGGTTGGTGAGGTTATTTAATGTTTGTTGGAGAGAGGGTAGAGTGCCGGAGGACTGGAGAAGTGCCTGTATAGTTCCTCTTTACAAGGGAAAAGGGGACAAGTGTGAATGTAGTAGTTTCAGAGGGATTAGCTTCTTGAGTGTAGTTGGGAAGGCTTATGGGAGGATCTTGATTGAGAGGATTAGGAGAGGAACAGAAGGAGTAATTGGTGAGGAACAGTGTGGATTTAGGACAGGTAGAGGTTGTGTAGATCAGATCTTTGTGGTAAGACAGATATGTGAGAAAGCTATAGGAAAGGGGAAGGATGTGTTTTGGGCTTTTATGGATCTGGAAAAGGCTTATGATAGGGTAGACAGGAAGGCACTGTGGGAAGTTATGCAGATATACGGGATAGGAGGAAAGTTTCTGGGAGCTGTCAAGAGTTTTTATGAGAATAGTAGAGCTTGTGTCAGGATTGGAAATGGAGAGAGTGAGTGGTTCGAGGTAAAGGTGGGACTTCGTCAAGGATGCGTTATGTCACCCTGGCTGTTCAACTTATAAATGGATGGGGTGGTGCGAGAGGTAAATGCAAGGGTAGTGGGCAGGGGATTGGAGATGGTTAAAGAAAATGGAGAAAAGTGGGAGGTGAGTCAGCTGTTGTTTGCGGACGACACTGCGCTTGTGGCAGGATCGGAGGAGGGATTGAGGAAGTTGGTGGCAGAGTTTGGGAGAGTATGTGATAGAAAAAAGCTGAAGATAAATGTGGGTAAAAGTAAGGTGATGAGATGTACAAGAGATGAAAGTGGCAGTAGACTGGAAGTGAGCATTAAGGGAGAGCGACTGGAGGAAGTGGATAGTTTTAGATACTTGGGTGCAAATGTGGCAGGGAAAGGTGGAGTGAAAGTGGAGGTAGAATGTAGATTGAGAGAAGCGAGTAAATGCCTTGGTGGATTAAAAAGTGTAATGAGGAATAGACATTTGGGAATGGATACTAAGAGGAGACTGTATGAAGGAGTGATTGTGCCAACAGCACTGTATGGGGCAGAAACATGGAACGTAAGAGAAGAAGAGAGAAGGAGTTTGAATGTGTTTGAGATGAGGTGTCTGAGAAGTATGATGGGGGTTACTAGGCTAGATAGAGTGAGAAATGAGGAGGTGAGGAGGAGAACAGGGGTGGAAAAGGAGCTGGGAGATAGGGTTGATGAAAGAATATTAGGATGGTTTGGACACATGGAAAGAATGAGTGAAGAAAGACTAGTAAAAGAGGTGTGGAAGGCAGATGTGGAGGATGTGAACATGAGGGGACGTCCTAGGATGAGGTGGATGGAGGGGTGAAGGGGGCTTTGGGGAAGAGGGGAATGTCTGTTGAGGAAGGATGGGAGAGGACAGAAGACAGGGGTGAATGGAGAATGGTTGTATATGGATGATGTTGTGATTGCATGAGGTGGAATGGGCGGGTGGATGGGGGGTGAAGTAGTATGTGTGAGCAAAATTTGACGCAGCCCGAAGGGATTTCTCCCCGTCCTCTCATTTTATGCAATGGGGGGGACGGAGAGGGGGGTCGCCGATTTAATGAAGCGGCCTTGCTGTGGATGTGCTGTGTCTTGCGACACTGCTTCTGACCCAGGGCAGTGGACAAGGTGCAGGGATGACCCGTCTTTCAGGAGGTGCTAAGTTGAGAGGGAGGGTGGAGGGGTGTGGAGTGTATTCAGGGATGGAATGGGTGGGAATGATTTTATGCATTTTTCTTTTTGGCTAACCCCCTTGTAAGGGGGAAAAGCCTTGGTATATGTATGTATGTATGGTAAGGGGGGGGCGGCATTATCCTCTCCCTTTCCGGTTGACCCTTATTTTATTCTGCCTGCTGATAGGTGATTTCATTAAACTCTGTGGCACCCTACACCTTTCTTTGGTAAGGGAAGGAGGTTTCAATTAAGCTCAATGAAAAACTTTCACTGTTCTTGACAACTATCACGTTTAACCTAACTGCCGCCTAATTATTTTATTACTCTCACTACGAGCTGAATGAAGTCGTGTGATGCTTGTCAGAATATAAATATACAAGCACCTATTGCAGTGGGAGGGACTGATTGAGGTATAATGTGTGTGTGTAAGGAGGCAACCATCTCTAACTGGACAACAAAACAATAAGAAGTTCTTCTGACGGGGGACGAGTGGAAGGGTATTTGAGAAAGGGACCAGAGTGATAGGTTCTTGAGGTCCTCCGATAGACTCCTGCGGGGTTGGGTGGACCTGGGAGGGGAGGAGGGAAGGAAATCCTTATAAGACCTGGCGAGGAGGCGTCTTGGTGGGCCTAAAATACGCATCAGAGTCGGTGACCTCAAGAGGTGTATTGAGTTCGAGAGACTAAGTAGTGAAGGACCTGCGTGCCTCGAGCATCCTTAGCCTACCTCAACACCTCTCCTTCTTCCTCTCTTTCTCTCTCTCTCCTTCTCACCCTCTCTCTCTCTCTCTCCCTTTCGGCTCTTTTCCACCCGACCGAACAGGGCAACCAATCACGACAAATATCTACAAACATTCATGATGATAATCACGAAGAACCCACAACATTTTGTCTAAGTGATTCATGATGATCTTTAGTTGTGACGAGACAATACCGTCTGCAAAAAAGCTTGGTGACAACAAGACCCTGGGAATGGAAAAAGAGAGAGACCCCACGCAAGACTCCATGTCATCAAATGTCCTTGGGCAAAGGATTTCCACATAGGAATTGAAATGTGGCCAAAGAATATTACAAAGAACCACAAGGACAAAGCATAAAAAACAGGAGACCTTTCGGTTCATAACGAGGCTTTGTGCAGGAAATGGTAATGAAGTAATAAAAAAATTCGAGGCTTTTATTTCCTTTATTAGAAGTGGTGGTTGAGCCAAGCCCGGCGGAACTAAAACTCAGGAACAGGAAGAGCAGAAAATAAGGACAGGGATGATTTTGATTTCACATCAAGAGGTCTTTGTGTGTGTGTGTGTGTGTGTGTGTGTGTGTGTGTGTGTGTGTGTACGCGTTATGGGAAGGGCCAATTCCAAGGGCAAAATCCCGACTATGGGTTGGGGTGGGGGACTGAGACAGTGCCAGGGCCTAATACAAGCCTCCATTGCAGACCAGTGCCAGGGCCTAACACAAGCCTCCATTGCAGACTAGGTTTCCTTCGTGTTATCTCTGATTCAACCTCAGAGAGAAAAATGTGTACAGGGATGTTCTTGCCGTTAAAAAGAGGTAATGTGGTATCATCCTTGACTACGGTGATAAGATTTTGTGTTGTTATGGTATCTTGAGTAGTAGGTGAATTGTCCAAAGAGTTGTTAGCAGTAGGAAGAGGACATGTCTGCTGTAATAAAATTTATCGTAGAACGGCTGCGTATACAGGATCGGTATATCGAGTAAGGATATTTAGACACGTTCATGGACTAAAATGACAAAAAAAAAAATATATAAAAAAAATAAAAAAAATCGTAATGCCTCCTAGGTGATATTGAGAACGGAAAAATATCTACTTACCCAGGATGATGTAGGAGTTTGGCTCTATGAATGAGGATGCAGTGGAAAGATTCGGTGGGAAGATGCACTGCTGTAAACAGGGGGAGGAGTTAGTACAATGTATTGGGTTGGTGAGTTATAGAAATGATATATCCAAGAAAATATGAACATGCAAACACACAAAAAATTATAATGCCAAAGAGAGAAAAAACATGTTTGACTTCGGCGTTGAAGTGGATTTGAAGGTCTCACTCGTGCGAAGTTGTAGACGATGAAGGTGCGAAGCTAGATGCGTGGTGGAGGAGGAGGAGAAGGTCTTCGTCCAAAACGGTGGTGGCGTGGAGAAGGCGGAGGATGTCCGACTCATGGGAGTAATGCTGGATGTGGCGACTAGGGTCGTCTCGCCGTTGATGCTGGACAATGTCGCTGAGGACTGTCTTGCAGCTGGTGCTGCACGGATTCTGGTGTGGATGCTGGACGATGCAGTGAAGAGGGATTGCCTCGTAGACTACCAGAATGTTGGTAGGGATGATGTAGGAGTTTGTTGCTTCGATTTTTCCGTGGGAGTTATGCAGCGAAGATGGATTTCCTTGTTGTGGGTGGCTGGACGATGTAGCGAAGAGCGTTGGGTCGTAGTATGATGCTTGGCGATGCAGCGAAGAGCGTTGGCTCGTAGTATAATGATTGGTCATGCGTGAATCTGGTCCATAGGGGTTTCATTATAGCCCCCCCCCTTGATCAGACTCTTTTGTACTCATTATATTATCCCCCGAAAGCAAATAAAAAGATGAAACCAAATATATAATAACAATAAGATAAAATAGAAATGAAAAATAGTTAACCTCTTAGCTCTAAAGGCTGTGCCTCAGAGGGCAGGGTGGGGTGGGTGGGGAGGTTAATCAAAACTCCTTGTGGTAGCTGAACTGGCCGCCCTTACGTGATTTCATTCAGCCATAAAGAAACTCCTGAATCACAGTTAATCCTTACAGTGTTATCGACGATTTCATTCGGGCGAGGCCGAGGGATCTCACCGAGCGACGAGTCGACTCGATGCAAAGATGGAATGAATCATAATTCGTATTACTATCGCGTGACATTTCTTTCTTTCTTTTTGTGAAAATAGATTTCTAACTTCGTAGTAGCTATGCTATGTACGAGTATTATCTATATTCTAGAGTCTAGAATCTAGACGTTACGAGTTATATCGGAGGTCCGTTCCTACAGGCCGACGTAAGGCGATTTTCGACGCAAGTCGGAATTACAATAGCCTAAGTCACCAACTTAAGAATATCCTAAAGTCATGTGTATATATCAAGAAATAGAACTAGGCCACTGGGAAATGAGAGGGAGAACATAATTGTAGTACAGAAAAATGACATAAATGAAACTCTAATAAAAAATCGAGCATAAAAACGAGAACAATCACCAAGATGACAAGCGAAACTGTATATTCTGTCCCGATGTAAAGTCGTCGAAGCGATGTATGTCAAGGACGAAATAGTTCGAAGACCTCCAGTATATATATTTTTTCGTAGACATATTGAGGGGGTCCAGCAGATTATTGTAATTATCATTATCATCATCACCTCTGCTACTATCATCATTATCATCATTATTAATATCATTATGTATTGTTTAAATTATCGATGTTCCTACTGTGTCATACACATTCGCCTATAGTTCACTCTCGCATTACGTTGTTGATCAAAATGAATCCTTAGAAGTGTGGCCAAAAAGAAAAAAATGAATCCAAAGAAATGTACCATAGGTGACATAAACTGTAAAGTACCTTTTGATAATCTTATAAAGTTAAAAAAGAAAAGAATTATGTAACTCGAGGACGCCCTTGTCTTTAGCTTTTTATCCTTATATGGGCATGGCCATTACATCTGTATCGATCTTAGGAGGTCATGGCTGAGTTCATGTTTATGTACGGATGTGTAGGTGTGTACAGATACTGAGTCAGTCATAACCACACGCGCACACACACACACACGCACGCACACATACACTCACGCACGCGCGCACAAACACACACACACCTTGACCTCATTAGTTGAAGCTTTGTAACAATTTAAGTTCTCCCATCGTAGGAGGTGGTGGGAGAGGGGAAGAGGAAGAAGTAAGAAGGGGAAATGGAGAGATGAGGGGAGCTTCAAGCCGTGGAAAAAGTGGGCACAGCTCATTGGTGGCATGTGCGCGCGCACGTGTGTGCGTGCGTGCGCGTGCTCGAGTGAAAAGAGTCTTTACTTAAATTAATCTTATTAAAAAAAAAAAAAATGGTGCTTACTGCATCCTGTCTCCGTTTTTTAGTCCTTCAAACCATGAGTGTTGTTTGCTTTGAATTTTCTGAGGTGTTCGCTCAGACATTTCTATTCTTCAACTTTATTCCTGCTTCTTATTATGAGTACATTCATACGGCAGGCTTGTAAGTTGATACATATGCATTTCTTCTATATACATATTTTTTCTGGTTTTGTGTATGTTTCACCTCTCACGCTTACTGAATCTTCATTCCCTTCATTATCTTCGGTCTTGTTTACCTATGTGGCCATCACATTTCTTTTCAAATCAAAATCTTCTCTGGTTTAGTCCTCTACGACTTCCGCTGACGTTTATTTCCGTTTATCGTTGTTCTACTTCGGAAGTTGTACTTGAAATAATTTCTTTGGTCCATTTGTTCCACCTGTTCTCTCTCTCTCTCTTTCATCTCTCTTTCTGTGTGTGTGTGTGTGTGTGTGTGTGTGTGTGTGTGTGTGTGTGTGTGTGTGTGTGTGTGTGTGCGAGTGTGTGTGTGGACGCGCGTGCTCGAGTACACTTAATTATCTTGGTCATAAATATGAATTAACTGTATCATAGGAAATTAAGACTCCAAAAACGCAATGTGGTACATTCTTAACTACTCCAAGGGGTCACCACAACGTCTTCGCAATCAGATAAACATCAGTCTTAGTCATCGCCGTGGGAGTAGTTTCATGTAATAAACAACTCAACAAGAGACTACCATAGTAATGAGGGCGAGAGAAGGGCTCGCTTGGAGTCCCTCTGGGGAGGGACTGCGTCCTCGTCCGGTCTGTGACATTCGGTTGCATTATCGTTATTTTGTTGGTAGTCACTCATCACTCGGGCTTCCCCACGGAGCGCCACCAACGCGCCGCGCTGGTCGCTCCTGTGGTGCCACTTAGGCACGGCGAGGCTGTTTCTTATGACTTTGATATTACTAATTTTCGACACCCACGGGTCATTGTTGCTTGGCACTGGCACCCATGAATGACCTTTCTCGTGACGTCAGCGAGGTCTCTCAGTCTGCAAGGACAAGTGATTTTTCTTTCTTTCTTTTCTTCTTCTTTTCTTTTTTACGTGACAAATTTACGCCCGAAAGTCACTTGGGGTTCGGTCGTATTTTGTTAACTTGACCATGTGTTAATTTATTATATCTTTCCCCCCTTTCTTGAAGATGTCTGCAGGTCGACACTTCACTTTTCTGCATCAGCATTTGGTAACGAATCTTTCCATCTACAATGTGAAGACGAAGAAAATAATAACACATTGGATTTATGTTGCGGATGAAGGTAATCCATACAGAGCATAAAAACGAATGACAACTACAAAGGATTTCAAAGGATTACAAAGGCGGAGCATGCCGACAGGAAACCTTTTGGTCCATAACTAGGTCAGATGCGAAAAGAATATATAACATTGGTAAATAAATAAATCAAAATTATAATAATATAGGTAATAATAAATTAAATAAATAAACGCATATATATAGTTAAATAATAAACAAACAGGTATATAGTAGATAATGATAAATTGACAGATAACTAATAATAAATTTTGTCACTTTTGATGTTGTCAATTCCCTTTAGAATCTTAAAGACCTGTATCAAGTCACCTCGGAGTCTACGCTTTTTTTTAGGGAAAATAGATTCATAAGTTTTAGTCGATTTTCGTATGATTTATTTTTTGATATTTGGAAGCAGTTTTGTGACTCGCTACTGTACTTTTTCAATATCAATTTATTTAATGAGATTCGGTGACCATATGAAAACAGCATATTCCAAATGTGGACGAACTAACGATTTATATAACTTGTTAATGAGAGATGGAGTTTTGAAGTCAAAAGATCGTGCAATCAGTCCTAGAATCTTATTTGTTTTCTCAGAGACTGAAATACACTGCTTAGATGATTTGAGATCGTTACTGATAATTACACCGAGATCTTTTTCACTATCCACTTTTGTTAACGAATTTCCAAATAACTTGTAATCGTACTTACTGTTATCTTTACTTATGTGCATAACCTTGCATTTACTTGTGTTAAATTTCATTAGCCACTTTTCAGACCATTGATGTATTCTATCTAAATCTTGAATATCTAATTGATTTAAGTGATCATTTGCCATTTCGCACAATTTTGTACCATCAGCAAATTTGAAGACAATTTATTTTAGTCCGTGGAACCCTGAGGAACTCCACTCGTAACATTTTTTCCATCTATAAGTTTTGCCACTTAAAATAACTCTGTTTTCGACCATTCAACCAAGTACTAGTCCAACTTAATAGGCTACCAATTACATCGTGTGAAAATTAACACTATCGCTAATTGGTGTGTGTGTGTGTGTCTGAGTGTGTGTGTGTGTGTGTGTGTGTGTGTGTGTGTGTGTATTTACCTAGTTGTATTTACCTAGTTGTATTTTGCGGGAAGGGGAGCTATGCTCGTGTTGTCCCGCCATTGTATCTCTCAGTGTCTAGTTTGCTTTTAAACTCGTGAATGGTTTTTGCGCTTACTATTTCATTATCCAGTTTGTTCCAAGTGTCTAAAACTCTATGTGGAAAACTGTTTTTCTTCAGTTCTCTTCTATAGCTATGTTTTCTTAATTTCCTTCCATGTCCTCTTGTGTTTCTCTTGTCCCAGTTTAGTAATTCTTCTCTATCAAGTATCTCTGTGCCTTTCATGATTCTGTATATGGTCAGTAGGTCTCCTCTCTCTCTTCTTTGCTCCAGTGTCGGTAGCTCCAGTTTAGCCAATCTCTCCTCGTATGATAGGTTTGCAAGTGCAGGTGCCATTTTTGTAGTTGCTCTTTGGATTCTTTCTATTTTCTTTATGTTCTTTTTGGTACTGGGGGACCACAATGTCGCCGCATACTCTAGTCTAGGCCTTATCAATGTAACCAATTTTTTTTTTATCATGTCTTCGTCCAGGTGTGTGTGTGTGTGTGTGTGTGTGTGTGTGTGTGTGTGTGTGTGTGCGCGCGCCATGATAGTGGATGTGACAGTTTGGCGTTAACCAAAAGAAATGGAAAAGTAACACAGTGTAGGGAAGGAATTGGTGACTGGACTAGAATACAGAACTCATTAGATATCAAATCTAGTTTCTTTTGGATTCTTGTATTAGGTTCCCGAACCTTCTCCACGTATCCCTAGTAGGTCTTTACCATTCTACTTAGCATCCCTTGCTTTTGCTAGACCAGTATTTCAGTGAAAACATGATCTCATAATGAAATAATAAAGTATAAATTACTTTATTTTACTTTTTTTTTGTATCATTATGTATTCTTTCGTCCTTCGCTTGTATTATGTACATCGTGCAAATTAAGTGAAATATTGCGAGGAATACGCGTATTCGGGTATGGGAACCTGTTGCAGTGTTGGTAGGTCGTGGCAGCCGACAACTTTGGCTACTTCGGTGAGTCTCGACAGAAGTGATTCCCGCCTCCGGATAATGCGACCGGATGCTGACGTACGAGGTGGAGACTGAGGGATCCCCAGAAGTGCCATCTTGAACCTGCCAGGAGGTCAACCTCAATGGAACAAGAATGATGTAACGGTGACAAAGAACATAAGAGTACAAGAACTGCAAGAGGCTATGAGGCCTACACGAGGCAGTTCCTTGTCCATGGCCACCTGTCATCTCTCTCCATAAAATGATCTAATCCTCTCAAACAACCAACGACTTGGACTGCGCTCGTGGGATCCCGTCAATTTGCTTCTACTCATGAAACCTGGCCTCAAAGTCGTTTTGTGTTGTTGGCCTGTATTATATTTTCATCCAATTTGTGCCATAAATGTACACATCTATGTGGAAAGCTGTACTCCATATACTCGTACACAGGTAAATACATATACATATACATATATGTATATAATATATATATATTTATATATATACATATATATACATATATATATATATATATATATATATATATATATATATATATATATATATATATATATGTAGATGTTGAGGCATTTTGACAGGTTAACGTAGGTGGAGTAGGAAACACAGGAATCTTAGTATTGAGTTTATTCCTGACTAGTTTGGAATAAATCAAGACTAAGACTCCTGTGTTTCCTACTCCACTTATGTCATATATATATATATATATACATATATATATAAATATATATATATATATATATATATATTGTTAAATACAACAGCATTTTCACAATTATTATTTTTCTATCTAAGGTTCTAAATTTTTCTAATAATTGGTTTCGTTTCCGGAGGATGAGCAAATGTAAGCCGGCCAAATTCTTTCATTGTAATTGACGTTTTGAATACATGGAGTCATCTTTAGAATGTTGAAATAATTCTAACACAGTTTACACTGTTACATATTAAACAATAACTGCGTAAACTGTGTTAGCCTTATTTGTAACATTCTCAAAATGACTCCATGTAGTCAAAACGTCAATTAAAATGGAAGACTATGGCCGGCTTCTACTGTATTTGCCCATCCTCCGGAAACGAGACCAATTATTAGAAAAAATTGAGAACATTAGAAAAAACAAATAATTATGAAAATGCTGTTGTATTTAACAAAGTGTACATCAGTGAAAACCTGCGTCCTAAGTATACAAACACACACACACACACATGTATATATATATATATGCATATATATATATACACATATATATGCATATATATATATATACATATATATATATATTATATATATATGTAAATATATATATATATGTATTATATATATATATATATATTTCAACTATGATCTGGTTTTTGATCCCGTACCAGCAAATCTCTGTTCACTTCCTATACCTTTCTATGATCTAAATACCATGATGTCGCTTCTCTTTCTTCGCTCTTCCACTGTGGGAAGACCCAGTTAATCTTTCTTCATATGTCTTGTTGATTAGACTTGGGATTATCCTGGTTGCTGCCTATTTGCAACCTATTTCCCTTATATCCTTATTCAATTCTGGTAATCACACCAGTGCTGCATATTCCAATCTGGAACAAATCAGATTTTCAATAATCTTCGTCATATCTATTCCATGTGATGAAATATATAATCCTTGATCTTGAGGTCCTTTTCCTACTTCGCTTTAGCTACGAATTTCCCATTTCATATCTTGTCTCTTGTTCTAAGATTTTAATTTCTTAGCATGTGTGTGTGTGTGTGTGTGTGTGTGTGTGTGTGTGTGTGCGTGTGTGTCTGTGTGTGTGCGCGTGTGTGATCCATGAAGTGTTGGATTCGTGATCGACATATATTTCCCTCCCGAATGAGAGCTCAGAGCTCATATAGGGCCCGATGGAAGGGTGATCCCGTGAACTTTGTCACACACACACACACACACACACACACACACACACACACACACACACACACACGCACACACACAGACACACGTCCATCTCCTTGCCCATCAGCGTTGGAGTTCCAGCTTGCAGTGCAGTGATGCTTTTCAGCGATCGATCGCGGCACTATTACACCAGCAAACCATGTATCCTTGCGCACGTGTGAGTGTAATTCACTATGGTATTGGATCATGTGCTGGACTCGTGATCGACAACTATAATTCACATTGTCCGATCGACGAGTACGGTTGTGACTTTGCCACACACATCCCTTTGCACAAGGGGGGTCAGTAACGGCTTTTAAAACCCTGCACGTTGCTCGATCTCCTGTCTGACGCATGCGCACGCGCGTGTGTGTGCGTGCATGTGCGTGTGTGTTCAACTATTTCCTTGTTATGTATAATGTACACGAACTCATGTAATAATCCTACCAACTCATCCTCCTTACCGTTGGGGTCACAGAACTCGTAAATGGGTTCTGGGTATCTGGATTAGCACCGTCCGGAGGGTTTGTGTCCCCAGAACTCTCCACTCCCACCCTCAACAACACCTCTCCCCTCACCCCCCCACCCCACCCCTCATCACCCTCCTCCCAAGGTGTGTGCGACAGAGTTCAGTGTCACCAGGCACGTGAACAGTGGCTTGGCAAAGACGCGCTCAAGTGTCTGCGTGTGATGCTCTATCCTGGCGCCAGTAACCAGCGCTTCTGTCCTTTGGGGGTCATTAGAGCCTCAAAGGGGAGGAGTCACAGAGGAGGCGGTCAAGAAGAGATTTAAAGAGGAGGAGGAGGAGGGAGGATTGTAGGAATTAAAAAATGATCAGGATTCTTTTTTCTTTGAGTGAATATGAGGCTCCAATTTTACAAGAATGTTGCTGCGTCAGTCTGCTCTGTATGGATGCCTATAACGACCCTAAAGTACTGGCTACATACGCATGTACATATGTATGCATTTATGTATGTATGCACATGTATATATCTGTATGCATATATGTCTATTTGTACACATGCATATTAGTATGTTGTATATGTATGTGTAAATGTATAAAAATATAAGTATATATGTGTATAGTATGTATATAAGGCATATATAAGCGGAATTAAGTCTGAATATCGAAGCATTCACAGATTTTCAGTAACAAATAAAAAATGCAAAACGACTTTTATACGCAAAAATACATACATATACCAAAGGCTTTTTCCCCCTTACATGGAGGGTAGCCAAAAAGAAAAAGGCATAGAAATCACTCCCATCCATTTCATTTCCCATATATTCTACTCCCCTCCACCCTCTCTCCTATCTTGGCACCTCCTGGATCGGGTCATCCCTGCATCCTGTCCACTGCCCTGGGTCAGAAGCAGTGTCGCAAGACACAGCACATCCACAGCAAGGCCGCTTCATAAATTCGGCGATCCCCCTCTCCGTCCCCTCATGCAGGAAAGGAGAAGACGGGGAGAAATCCCTTCGGGCTGCGTCAATTTTTTTTTTCTCATACATACTTCCTCACCCCCCATCCCCCACCCACTCCCCCTCATGCATCACAGCCTCATCTATACACAATCCTTCTCCATTCACCCCTATCTTCTGTCCTCTCACGTCCTTCCTCTACAGACATTCCTCTCTTTTGTAAAGCCCCTTTCACCCCATCCATCCATGTCATCCTAAGACATTCCCTCATATTCACTCCTTCCACCTCCACTTTCCACACCTCTTTTACTAATCTTTCTTCACTCATTCTTTCCATGACAATAAAAATCTCTAAAAGATGCTGTCTTCACTGACTTTTTTGGGGGGGGAAGGAGGGGGGGAGTTCAGACCGACAAACTATTCTATTCAGCAACACAAACCTTCTTCACTGATGAAGGGGGTGGGGGGATTAAGCCTAAATAAATCAACCTCTCCCGTAACGGGGACGTACATCCTTTTCATCTGACTGCTACCAAGCTCCTTTCATTAACTGCCTGACAGCCCACGTCAGCCGAGGCATTGTTATGGCGGTCACGTGTCCTGTACAAGAATGTTATTGTTCCTTGCCAATGGCATACTAAGAAATTATTGATGACTAAAAAGAAATAAAATGTATGTACTTATATCACGTGTGCGTGCGTGCGTGCGTGTGTGTGTGCGTGTTTGTGTATATGTGCGTGCGTGCGTGTGTGTGTGTGTATGTGTGCGTGCGCGCGGGTGTGTGTGTGTGTATGTATGTGTGTGTGCGTGTCTGTGTGCACACGCATACACACACACACACACATTATATTATATATATATATATATATATATATATATATATATATTACAAAGGATTACAAAGGCGGAGCATGCCGACAGGAGACCTTTTGATCCATATCTAGGTCGGATGCAAAAATAATAATAATAATAATAATAATAATAATAATAATAATAATAATAATATTAATAATAAATAAATAAATAAATAAGTAAAAACTATAATAATATAAAGAATAAATAAGATACATAAGTGCATAGGTATAGTTAAGTAATAAACAAACAGGTAAATAGTAAATAATAATAAATTTTCCTACAACTAGTAATAAATGAGAATCAAGCAAATAATAACAGACAAATGATAACAAAACAAATAAACAAATAACATAAAATAAATGATAGTCATTACAGCATCTTGCTTAGGTGTTTATCTAAATGATTTTTAAAGCTTTGAACTGAACTACATTGCACTGCCTCTGCAGGAAGTTTATTCCATTCATTAACTACACGGTTGGCAAAGTTGTTTCTACCCACTTCCAAATTAAATCTATTTCCAGACAGTTTGAGACCATTGTTTCTTGTCTGATTCTCATTCAGTGTGAAAATTTTGTCACTTTTGATGTCAATTCTCTTTAGAATCTTAAAGACCTGTATCAAGTCACCTCTGAGTCTACGCTTTTGGAAAACAGATTCATATGTTTTAGTCGATTTTCGTATGATTTATTTTTGATATTTGGAATCAGTTTTGTGGCTCGCCGTTGTACTTTTTCCAATCTGTCAATGTCTTTAATGAGATTCGGTGACCATACGGAAACAGCATATTCCAAATGTGGACGAACTAACGATTTATATAGCTTATTAATGAGTGATGGACTTTTGAAGTCAAAAGATTGCGCAACCAGTCCTAGAATCTTCTTTGGTTTCTCAGAGACTGAAATACACTACTAAGATGATTTGACATCGTTACTGATATAATTACACCGAGATCATTCTCATCATTCACTTTTGTTAACGAAATTCCAAATAACTTTTAATTGTACTTACTGTTATTTTTACCTATGTGCATAACCTTGCATTTACTTGTGTTAAATTTCATTAGCCACTTTTCAGACCATTGTTGTAATTTATCTAAATCTTCTTGAATATCTAATTGGTTTAAGTGATCATTTGCCATTCCGCACAATTTTGTATCATCAGCAAATTTGGAAACGGTAGATTTTAGTCCATGGTCGATATCTTTCTTCTATCTTCTCATTTAATCAACAAATTCCTCTCGAATCACTTCTCTGACGGACGGGATTTCACCACAAAGGATTACAAAGGCGGAGCATGCCGACAGGAGACCTTTTGGTCCATAACTAGGTCGGATGTGAAAAAAAAATCATAATAATAAATTAATAAATAAAAACTATAATAATGTAAATAACAAATAAAATACATAAATAAATGCATAGGTATTTAGATAATAAACAAACATGTAAATAGTAAATAATAATGAATTGACATATAACTAATAATAAATGAAAATCAAAACAGACAAATGATAACAAAACAAAAACAAATATGAAATGAATTATAATCATTACAGCATCTTGCTTAGGTGTTTATCTAAATGATTTTTAAAGCTTCGAACTGAACTACAT
This sequence comes from Oratosquilla oratoria, assembly GCF_046742065.1. Lineage (NCBI taxonomy): Eukaryota > Metazoa > Arthropoda > Malacostraca > Stomatopoda > Squillidae > Oratosquilla > Oratosquilla oratoria. Next base: position 60,125 of record NC_134780.1, on the reverse strand, counting down.
TGCACTACCTGTGCAGGAAGTTTACACTTACAGGACCTCACGAGTGTAGCTCTTATTCAATACTTAACAATTGGGTAAGTACAGTTACGTACTTGCATTTTGTGGAAGGGACTGATATGTCACTGCAGAAGGAATTTTTTTCAGAGAGAGAGAGAGAGAGAGAGAGAGAGAGAGAGAGAGAGAGAGAGAGAGAGAGAGAGAGACAGAGAGAGAGAGAGAGAATTGTGGATTCAAACGGTTCCTTGAGATACCAAGAGTAATAATGTTACACTTTGCATTTTACTTGGGAAATTATAAGTCTTTGGTTACAGCCTATGTTTGTGAACACGGAACAGACATCACTGTAGGGAAGACAGAATATTGTGGAAGATCCTTGCCATCCAGAATTGCATTTGATTCCATGTGTGTGTGTGTGTGTGTGTGTGTGTGTGTGTGTGTGTGTGTGTGTGTGTGTGTGTGTGTGTGTGTGTGTGTGTGTGCGTGCGCGCGCGCGCGATTCACCTTGGTCTTTGGATCACGCGTTGGACTGGTGATCGACATATGTTTCCCTCCCGGAAGAGAGCTCAGAGCTCGTATGGCCGATCTATGGGTAATGCTTTTGACCTTACACGCACACACACACCCAACTCCCCGCCCACTAGAGTTGGAGTAACGACCCGACGCGCAGCGATACTAATATTATTTTCAGCCCTGGACAGGATTCGAACCCGGCCCGCCGTATTAACAACCTGGGACTCTACCAACCGCGCCACCGAGTCGTGTGTGTGTGTGTGTGTGTGTGTGTGTGTGTGTGTGTGTGTGTGTGTGTGTGTGTGTGTGTGTGTGTGTGTGATTCACCATGGTCTTGGATCACGTGTTGGACTCGTGATCGACAGTTATTTCCCTCCCAGAAGAGAGCTCAGAGCTCATATATGATGGATCTATGGGTGATGCTGTAACCTAACACGTACACACACACACCCAACTCCCCCCTCATGAGAGTTGGAGTAACGACCCACATCACAGCGATACTGAAAATATTTCAGCCCTGGGCGGGATTCGAACCCGGACTGCTGTAGTGGCAGCCAGGAACCCTACCTCTGCGTCATAAGTTGTGTGTGTGTGTATGTGTGTGGTTGTGTGTGTGTGTGTGTGTGTGTGTGTGTGTAAAAGGTCACAGTATTACCCATAGATCGGGTCATATACGACCTCTGACCTCTCATCCGTGGTGGTAATAGCTGTCGATCACGAGGCCAACACGTGAACCAAGGCCCTAGTGAATCACACACACACACATATATACATGCATGTATGTATGCATATATATGTAAACGCATGGATACACACAACAGAGGGAACGCACGCAGACTGACAAGACAGTTGTGTTCCTTCGGCAAACACTTGTGTGTAGTCTTACACAAGAACTGTCCTATTGTGACCACTTGTGACCACTTACAGAGACATGAGAGTGCAAACACACACGTGGACGGCAGTGCTATACCAAATGCGCCCCTCTCTACACACAAACACAGATGTACACACCATCCCTCCCTGACCCTTGTCAACGTGTTAACCTTTCAATGACGATTCCAGACAGAATCCGAAGCAATAAGACATAAGCCCAACCCCACAACATTTACTGAACTGGGAGAAAAACGGCGTCGGTGTTTGGCCTGATGTAAAGTGTACTGACTTGGGCTAAAAAAAAAAAAAAAAAAAAAAAAAAAAAAAATCCACCAAAAACATCATGTTTATGCATTTCGCTATGGAATAAAGTGTTTTCATTAGGATGATTAGGAATGTTAGATCTAAATATCAAGCCCCTCGAAGGGGCCACGAAGGGGGTGTGCTCATCTAGACAAAGACCCCTAAGAGGGTGAGCGTTTCAAGTGGAAGCGGAATGCAGCACAATGCGGACCTTAGGTCAAGTTACTGAAGACAATTTTCCACAACCAAATTCGTGAAGGTAAGTGGATGGGCATTAGGGTTGAGGGTCCGATTCTTTTTTCTTTCTTTCTTCCTTTTTTTTTTCTTTTTTTTTTTTAATGCTGCAAATTTGTAGATCCTGAACACGTGAACTACATTGCAGGCTTTGTGTCTGAGTGTGGTATACCTGAGGAAGAATTTGGGTTGATTGCACACCTTTCTTTGGATTTCAGGTCACTGTGTGTGAGCATATATATGCAATGTTATGCTTTGCGTAGTATATAAGCTATGTAACATATATACACATACATACATGCATACATAAATACATACATCACAAACACATACACGCATACATAAATACATTCATCACAGAAACATACGCACTCACAGGCGTCCATGGTGAAGAAATGGTTCTCAATACGGACGTAAAAACTCTTGGAATAGCCTAAAAAGAGATATGGCCCAAGCTGGAGCCATGTATGAATTGAAAAAGAATGTATGATAATTGGAGAATAAGGTGGATCTAACCATGAAGTTTAAACTACTGTAGGTATGTTAATTGGAGAGTAATAGACAGACACTTGCAAGCTTTATTCTTTTCAGTTTCCTACAGGTAGGCAATTACATACATGTGTATGTATACATACACATACACACACACACACACACATATATATATATATATATATATATATATATTATATACACAAGTTGAACAATGCTACTACTGCTGTAGACTTCAACAAAGCTTACATATATATATATATATATATATATATGTATATATATATATATATATATATATATATATCACAACAAAGTTATGTCGTAGTACATTTGTAAAATAATACTGATGACCCACTTTATTCTTCTCCGAAAGTGGGTCATCAGTATTATATATATATATATATATATATATGTATATATATATATATATATATATACAGTATATATATGTACGCACACACACACACACACACACATTATATATATATATATATAATATATATATATGCATATATGTGTGTACATATACATATATATTTATGTATATATATATATATATATATATAGATATATATATATATATATATACATATACATATACATATACACATGAACACACTTTTGGTTGTGTGAATGGCTTTGTTTATATAATAGGGATGAGGATTTGGAAGTCACCTGCTTCCTGATTTCCGGACTCCTTATCTGGGCTAGAAGATAGTTGCATTAACTTCGATGCTTTTCGCAACGCTCTCTCACAGAATTTGTGGAGAGGATGATCTTCAAGCAAAATCACGCCGTACGGATTCTGCTTCTTGCAGCTTGGAGAGCGATGTTCCTCCTTTTTCTCGCTGGTCAAGGAAGTTTTTGGATCAACACTTCTCCCGGAGTTGTTGTTCTGTTTGTGCAGCTTTTCGCATTCGCAGTGGGATATTTGGGCCTCTGCATCCTAAGAGATCCAGGCAGAGGCCCATGGAATAAGGAAAAGAACCTAATCGACGTAGAATTAGGTTCAGTCAATGGTTTCTGCCCCGTCTGTCAGTTTTATCAGGGGCCACGCGACAGCCACTGCTCAGAATGTGGCGTGTGTATAAGAGAGAAGGACCATCATTGCCCAGTGCTGGGAGTCTGCGTCGGAGGGCGGAACTACCCACACTATTTCGGCATGCTCTGGTCCGCGACCCTCTACCACGCCCTGAGCAATATTACAACAGTGGCCAACTTAATAATGACCTGGGGCAGCGAGGGCGGCATTGGATGCCAGGTGGGACTTCTTGTAGTATCTCTGTATCCCACAGCCCTCTTTACATACTACACGTGGAAGCACACCCAGAGGCTCTTCACGCACCCCCGGGAGTCCTGTGGCAGCCGTTTCCGCAGGAAGGTCCTCTCCCAACCCTTCCCGGATCTGCACAGGATCTTCGTCGTACACAGAACCTCTGGAGTCCACGACGGCCCCATCGACGTCATGGTTGTTTAAAAGGACTCAATAATCAAGCCTCCTCCAGAACATGCTCCTCGAACAGCCTTCAAAAGAGGACGCACAGGCAGACACTTGTGAAAACGGCCGCTTACGATGTCAAATCGGACACCACATCAAGGTCTCACTAAAAACGTCGACTTGGAAAAACTCCACTCGAAAGGATCGTCATATTATGCCTCCACCAGAACACGTTCCAGGAAGTGCCCTCAAACGGGGACACACAGCCAGACACTTGCAAGGACGGCCGTTTACAATGTCAAATCGGATACCACATGAAGGTCTCACTAAAAACGTCGACTTGGAAAGACTGCACTCGAAGAATCTTTGCCCTCAGGAGTCGGGCAGGGGTTTTCCCCTCAGCTGAATAAAATCTCCTGGCGACAGTTTTGGACTAGTTTTCCTTAATATTTTTTCTCACAAATTTGCTTTCCTCAAAATAAGATTTCTTTTTTCACCACATTCATAGACTGTAATGTGGGCAGGCGCGTGCGTGCAACGGTGAATAGGTATTTGAGGAACCTCATTTAATTGATACACACACACACATACACACACACACACACACACCTTTCGATGCAGAGGCCCAAAAATCCAACAGCGAAAGCAAGAAGCTGTATAAAGAGAATGAGAACGCCTGGAGATGTGCAAATCCAGAAGTTTCCTTGACCACTGATGAAGAGTGCGAAGATCGCTGCCCAGGCTCCTGAGAGCAGAATCCTGACGGCGTGGTGTTGCTTGCACATCATCCTCTTGACAAATTCTTTGAGAGAGCGGGTGCGAAAAGTATCGAAGTTAATACAACAGTCTTCTAACTCACATATGGGGTCCGAACATCAGGAAACATGTCATTTCCAAATCCTCATCCCTATTATATAACAAAGCCATTCATACAAACAAAAGTGAATTCATGTGTATATGTATATATATATATATATATATATATATATATATATACACACATACACTTACACACGCACACATATCGGGCGTTAACCTTAGCCTCGATGACGTCTGCCGCGAACTGACCTTGGCGGCGCATGACTTTGTCGTGCCCGCCAGCGGCCGAGCCTTTCTCGCCACAGGTACGATAACACATCCTAAGGTTCGAATCCTTCATGCCTAGTCGTTCACTCAAACTATCGAATCGAGTGTAGATGTATATGTGTGTGACGTAATTATTTAGTTGCTGGAACTTCTTAAATATTTTTTATTTTTCTAAAGGCCCGATTTTTTCGACACGCTGAGGTGTGTTCAAAATTGGAATGAATCCTTAAAGTATATATTGTTGAAGTTATCGGTAACATATATTGTTCAAATTGATCCATACAAAAAATAGAATAAAATAAAATAAATAAATGAATATATAGATATATATATATATATATATATATATATATATATATATATAAATTTTCTGCTACTCTTGAATGCCCATTAGAAACACGGACTGCTTCCGACTGATTCATTCTACTGCGCATCGTCAGCCGCATGCCCGTTTAGACGCTGGATACATACTTTAAAAAATAATAAAAATAAATAAATAATGTATATATATATATATATATATATATATATATATGTATATGTATATATATATATATATATATATATATATATATATATATATATATATGTATATATATATATATATATGCAATAAAAACACTAGGAGCGTGTGTTCACAAATGCGAAAGTAACCACTAGGAAAAGTAAACTAACGAAGCAGAGCGCTTTCTTATAATTACATTTTCAGTGTATCTGCACTGAAGATGTAATTATACGAAAGCGCTCTGCTTCGTTAGTTTACTTTTTCTAGTGGTTACTTACGCATATATATAAATATATATATATATATATATATATATATATATATATATATATATATATATATATATATATTTTTTTTTTTTTTTTTTTTTTTTTTTTACATAACCACTAAAGTATCTCTTGGACGTCGTATAGACAGGAAGAGGCAAGAACGACGGAAACATACCTTGCATGGAGAATGTGTAGGTGCGGACAAGGGAGTGGGGTAGATGGAAATTGAAGCGAAGAGAGGTTGGGTTGGGTGATTGAAACAGTCGTTTCGGGGACGGAACAGACAAAGGGTTCGGGGAGGGGGTGGGGGTGGGTTCCTCGGAAGCGGGAGGGCACATGGAAGGGTTGGGTTGGTCGGGTTCTGTGAAATGGGTTTGGGTCTGAAGGGAGAATCCGAGGTCACGAGTCGTCAGAGGAGAGAACTAGAACCTTTGCGGATTTGTTAGGTTCTAAGTGGGAGGGGTGGAGGGAAATGGTATAATTTCTGGCCTTGATAATTGTCTTTCTCCTTGCTCCGGACCACGTCCCGTATTTTTGTTTTTTATGCGGACAAACTGATATATATATATATATATATATTATATATATATATATATGTGTGTGTGTGTACAACACTGAATGGGTACCAGTGAACAGACACATTTTTATCAACCACAATACACTTTAATTCTAAGCCATCAACATCGGGAGATCCGCGGAGGCCAACATGCAGAAACTGAAACGTGACAAGTGCTGTAGTGACTTAACCGATGGCGCCATCGGTAAGTCACTACAACACTTGTCATGTGATACACACACATATTATATATGTATATATATATATATATATATATATATATATATGTGTGTGTGTGTGTGTGTGTGTGTGTGTGTTTGTGTGTGTGTGTGTGTGTTTGTGTGTGTGTGTGTGTGAATATATATATATAGTATTAAATGCGACGAAAATTTTAGCATTGATGATCTTTTTCGAAGAGCTTCAATTCTTCTAAAAAGGCGTTTCTCATCCTTACTTAAAGAATATAAAAAATCTTGTAAAGTGTAGGGTATGGAGACGAGTGGAGCCCTTTCGGCGAACCAGGTAGAATTCCTAAACCTCGGCATCAATTGTCACATGACGCTTAAGTACAACCAAACCAACAAGAAGGTCGAACTAGTTGTGCTTGACGAAGACCTCTGCAATTTAGGAAAGGAAGCCAAGATCAACATCAACCTTGACCTAGAAGAGCAATTGCAGAACGAGAGTACCGAATCTCGCCATCACCGCAACTCCGGCCAATTGCTCGGTCTCAGAGAAGCGGCCAAACAACTAAGAGAAGATGAAAACATCATCATCCGCAAAAGCAGACAAGTCTTCCTGCTTTGCAATATCAGACAAAGATAACTGTATTCAAAAGTGTAGGGACATCCTGAGTGACCGTACTAAGTTTAAACTAATTTCTCGTAACCATGTTGAAAACTTAAAGAAAAGGTTCAACAATCTCATATCTGTAGTGAACGCCGAGGTAGGAGGAATCCAATTTGCTAAAGTAATCGGTGATTTCTAACCCGGGTACTTCTATGACAATGTAAAAACACACAAAGAAGGAAATCCACTTTAGGCCAAATATTTCCCAAATTCCCACCCCTTCTTACCATGTTGCCAAACGACTTTATGACATTATCTCCCCTTACATCCCTAAAACATACTCCCACCGCTCTACTGAGAATTTGGTAGATGTTCTAAGAGTTAATAAAACTCATGGAATCTTGGCATCATTAGATGCCCAAAATATTTTCACTGAAATTCCTGTAATGAGAACCATCAACATCATTCTTGACTATGTATACCACAATATTGACATTACACCTTCCCATATCCCTATGTTAACTTTAAAAGAATTACTTGTCCCTGTTGCACCACAAAAGTTCCTTTCAGGTGCCCAGAAGGAAACTTACACGTCCAACAAGACGGTGTAGCGATGGGGTCACCACTAAGTGTTCTCTTTGCTGTAGCCTTCATGTCCACTGTAGAAACATCAGTCCTCCAGAACGGAGAGATCTATCTACTGTAGATACGTAGACGACATCATTGTCAGCACCCCTTCGATGGTCTTATTAGAGAATATGCCGTGCCGCCTTTAAGAAATTTCTGGCCTAACTTTCACCATAGAATTGAATAATGACGATCTACTCCCCTTCCTGGATGTGCTGGTAGACTCTACATCAGATAACTTTGTTACTACATATATATATATATATATATATATATATATATATATAAGTATATATATGTATATATATATATATATATTTATATAGTGTGTGGTGTGTGTGTTTGTGGGTGTGTGCCAGCGCGTGTGTATTTACCTAGTTGTATTTTACGGAATGCATGCATCACACGGAAAACATCACTGTCGGAGTGAAAATTAAAAATGAAGAAACGGAAAATCTATATAAATCGATTGCTGACTGCAGTCCCCTTCAGAAGAAAGCAGTGTGACAAAAGGTTGTCACAGCGTTTGAGGTGGGGGTGGGGTGGGGGGTGGGGGTCTCAGGACAGCTGCTGGGACGGACCGGTTGACCTGAATCAGGGGTCATCTGTCGGGTCAAGAGGAAAAAACTGGAAATCTCACTACCAAGCATGGAATCATACCTGGGGACCACTGTCCAGAATATATGTATGCATATAAATATTATTCACGCAGGTGCTCATATATATATATACATATATATATATATATATATATATACACATATATATATATATATATATATATATATATATATGTGTGTGTGTGTGTGTGTGTGTGTGTGTGTGATTCACCTTGGTCTTTGGATCACGTGCTGGACTCGTGATCGATAGCTATTTCCCTCCCGGAAGAGAGCTCAGAGCTCGTATGACCGATCTATGGGTAATGCTATGACCTTACGCGCATACACACCCCCAACTCCCCGCCCACGAGAGTTGGAGTAACGACTCGAAGCGCAGCAGTACTGAAAGTATTTCAGCCATGGGCAGGATTCGAACCAGGTACCGCCGGCACCCCCGTACTAACAGTCTGAGACTACCAACCGCGCCACCCAGTCGTGTGTGTGTGTGTATGTGTGTGTGTGTGTGTGTGTGTGTGTGTGTGTGTGTGTGTGTGTGTGTGTGTGTGTGTATATATATATTCATGTCTTTATATGCATTTGTTTTGTTCCCGCTTTACCATGTGTATTGTCATATGAACAAACTAGTTTGAGCTAACGTCAAAACATTTACTCTGAGTCACTCGACAGGATACGTCGGTTTTAATACGAAACCAAACAAACCGACAACAAATTCAGAGAAACATGAGAAGGAGGAGGTGAGAAGGAGAAGGAGGAGGACGAGGAGAAGGAGGAGGACGAGGAGAAGGAGGAGGTAGGAGACTGACGGATGAAAAAGAGGAGGGCGAGGAAGAGGAGAAGGAGGAGGAAGGATATGGGCAGGAGATAAGAAAGAGGACAAGGAAGAGGAGATCAAAACATAAACAGGGAGGAGGAGACAAAAACATTCAGAAGGAGGAGGTGGTGGAAGAAAAAATGAAGAGCAAAACATAAAGGAGGAGGAGGAGGAGGAGGAGGAGGAGGAGGTGGAAGAAAAAATGAAGAGCAAAACATAAAGGAGGAGGAGGAGGAGGAGGTGAAGGAACAAAGTGGAGGGGCAAAATATAAAGAAGGAGGAGGAGGAGGAACAAGGTGGAGGGGCAAAATATAAAGAAGAAGGAGGAGGAGGAGGTGAAGGAACAAAGTGGAGGGGCAAAACATAAAGGAAGAGGAGGAGGAGGAGGAGGAGGAGCAAGAGGATACGGTGATGGTGGAAGAAAAGGTGGACGATCATAACATGAAGAATGGGGAGGACGCGGAGGAGGAGGAGGAGGAGGCGAGTAAAACATAAAGAAGTAGGAGGAATAGGAGGAGGTGAGGGTGGAGTAGAAGGACGAGAAGGAGGAAGGCAAAGTGGATGAGGAGGATGAGGAGGGTGAGGAGGGCAACGAGGAGGAGGATAAAGAGGGCAACGAGGATGAGGAGGAGAAGGAAAAGGAGGAGGAGGAGGAGGAGGAGGAGGTGACCAAAACAGAGAGAAAAGATGGACAAATTGTGGTTTCCTTTTGCCCTGTGACGCATGACCTTTTTTCCGTGGAATCAGAGCCGAAGTGCGATGACCTCGATATGCCCTTCTTGACCGTGCCCCCCCTACCCCCCACCCCCCGAACGTAGGGGGCTCACAATCCCCCCTCCGTTAACCCCCCCACACCTCCCGCAAGAAGCCGCTCATCATGTCCCGATGTCTCATCGTCTTCTTCGACTTCGATTCATGTACACGATCTCACAATTTTTTGTTTTTTGTTTTTTTGTTTTATTCTTTCACTCCCTTTTGCGGGTCTCACTGCTGCCGTCAGTGGGTTTTAATCGCCTCGGGAGGAAAGGGGAGGGAACGTTGCGAAGGAGTTGATTTCATCTCAAACCTTTTTAGATGCATCCAATCACTGAGCACTTCCTTACTTATTTATTTTATTTATCTATCTATTTATCTATTCTTTATCCATAATAAACGCTAGCAACTTTACTCTTAACAAAAAAAAAAAAAAAAAAAATATCCCATTCTGTTTTGAACTCGTGAAAGTCGCAAAAAGTGTGTGTACACACACACACACACATATATATATATGTATATATATATATGTGTGTATGTATATATATATATATATATACATATACAGAAGAAATCATTTGAACGCGTGATTCTAGTTTGCAGACAAACCACTAGGAAAATAACAGAAATGAGACCGAGCACTTTCGTCTATTGAAAATGTCTGAATAGACGAAAGCGCTCTGTCTCATTTCTGTTATTTTCCTAGTGGTTTTTCTACATATATATATATATATATATATGGGGGGGGTTACATAATTCATTCTGGCACCAGGCCATTTTATTCAGCTAAAAATAATGAAAATAACCTGGCAGTACTCTCGGTCAACAGTGACCAGCCTGAATCATGAGAAATATCCAACTGTGTTTGATCTGTGATATATGATCTGAATTGATAAATAATCAAATAAATACTTTAGATGTCCCAAATACTGTAGAGACCGGAATTTCAGAAATTCCCAATAAAGAAAAGTAATTGTACTAGAAGATATAATATGTCAAGATGAGGATTATGTTTTTTATATATATAAAATGTAGTCTTCAAGGACGATTACACAGTGTAACACATTTTTTTATTCCTCGGTTCTAAGTGTCATTTCCTAGTTTGTTATATCCCATTATCATAAACAAAACACTATCATTTAATCAGAAATTTGGGTCTTTGATCAGGGCTTTGATATTTCGAAATTTTCATATTTTCCAAGACAAAACAATTAAATCTATCTTTTCATATAATTAAATCAATAGATTATGTATTTATTTTATGACACAAGCTTATAAAAAGCAAACAAATAAAAACAAATGACAGTTATAAAACGACTTAAACACGTCAGAAATTATTTTCCTGGATTTGCGGTTGTCGTCCAGGTCACACTCCCGTCCCTAGATATAATCCCTCATCTTTTTCCCATTGTAGTGTCCCTGGTACCTCTCCTCTATCTCCTTCACATCTTGGTTGGATCGCTAGCTTTGTTCTTCCGACTAAGCGCCCTTTTGTCCTTGAATTTGTCCTGGTGAGCATCCAACATATGAAGTTTAACCCATTCAACTCCGATGACAAGATGTCTTGTCATTTGGTCAAATAAAACAAAAAATCATAATAAAACAACAAAATGTTTGATGATCAAACAGCACCAGAAAAATATGACGTCGTCAGTCCTCCTCGAGGAGGACTGATGACGTCATATTTTTCTGGTGCTGTTTGATCATCAAACATTTTGTTGTTTTATTATGATTTTTTGTTTTATTTGACCAAATGACAAGACATCTTGTCATCGGAGTTGAATGGGTTAAGAGACATCCTGCATACCATAGCGCCAAAAGCTGTTGAATCGCTCGCCTTGTTCTTCTGACTAAGCGCCCATATTGTCCTTGAATTTGTCCTGGTGAGTATCCAACATATGTTGAAGTTTAAGGGACATCCTGCATCCTATGGCGACAAAAGCCTTTACCAGATCCTGCACCAACTGCTGGTAGTTTTCAGCTCTGTGGTTGCCCAGGAAGCCCTTGATAGCTGCTTTGAAACAGTTCCATGCTGTTCTCTTTCAATCCTACTGAGCTTATTTGAAAAATCGGTAGACTCAAGCACCTTCTTTATCTGAGGTCCAACAAAAATCCCACCTTTGATTTTGGCCTCAGATAACTTGGGGAAGAACTCAAGAAGGTACTTAAAAGCGGCTGATTCCTGGTTGAGAGCCTTCACGAACTGCTTCATCAACCCCAACTTAATGTGCAGTGGCGGCATGAGCACAATCCTGGGATCAACCAGTGGCTTCCACATGACGTTGCGGGTCCCAACTACAAATTCTGTTCGCTGCTCCCAGTTCTTCCTGTTGTAGTGGTCAGAGGTGGCTCTGTTGTCCCAAAGGGAGAGGAAGCATTGAAATTTGATAAAGCCTCCCTGGAGACCAAGCATGGAAGTCACCATCTTAAAGTCTCCAATGATTTCCCAATTGTATTGGTTGTATTGCAGAGCTTCCAGGAGGACTTCCAGAATGAAGTAGTCTTCCTTTTATCACCTCGCAGCAGCCAGAGGAAGCATTGGAATTTGATCGAACCTCCCTGGAGACCAAACAGGAAAGTCACCATCTTAAAGTTTCCAATGATTTCCCAATTGTATTGGTTGTATTCCAGAGCTTCCAGGAGGGCTTCCAGAATGTAGTAGTCTTCCTTTTCTCACCTCGCAGCAGCCAGAGGAAGCATTGGGATTTGATAAAGCCTCACTGGAGACCAAGCAGGAAAGTCACCATCTTAAAGTC
>NC_134780.1:35000-37500 GCF_046742065.1 Oratosquilla oratoria | reverse complement strand
TCCGACTCCCACGTTTTTATTATTATTATCCAATGCTGATATTCACAATTTCAAACGTACTCCATTTGACTTCAACAAGTTCCATGTCACCAGATATCATGGTATTTTGAGAAACATTTATTTTAATGTTTGCTCTGTTTATGAACATTCAGCAAATAGAAGTTAATGAATGTTGCATTCATCAATCTTTTTAAAACACATTTATCATCTTTTACATGATGAAATAAAAAATAAAATAGTATTTTAAATGTTGATGCTGACAAAATAAACATGCTTATGTGGCATCCATAATGCAATTATGTAACACACACACGCACATATATATAATATATATATATATACACTGTATATATACTGTATATATGTACAACACTGAATGGGTCCCAGTGATTAGAGATACATTTTTATCAACCACAATGCACTTTAATTCTAAGCCATCTAGGCGCATGCAGAAATTGAAACGTGGTACGCCCGAGGACTCGAACTCATGCGGCGAGAGCGTTACCAGTGCCGTAGTGACTAGACCAATACACCAGGGATTTGATATAACCCCACAGGAAATAATCCCAGGGGGCTAAATCAGGCGAGAGCGCTGATTCCCCTGAGAGGAGACTTAAACTGCCCAGTGCGCTCGCCTGATTTAGCCCCATGTGATTATTTCCTGTGGGGTTATCTCAAGTCCCTGGTTTATAACGACCGTCCACAGAACCTGGAAGACCTACAGAATGCCATCTGCACTGAAATAGCCAATACACCGCTCACCATGCTAGAGAGAGTAGACCAAAGCTTCCGAAATCGTCTGAACCAGTGTATTGACAATGGAGGTGGATATTTAAAAGATATATTTTTTTTAAATGTGTAAAGGTAAATCTCCCACGTTTTGTGACAGGCATAAGATTAGAATAAAGAATTATGAAGTGTACATACATACATACATATACCAAGGCTTTTTCCCCCTTCCAAGGGAGGTAGCCAAACAGGGAAAGGCATAAAAACACTCCCACCCATTTCATCCCTAAATACACTCCACACCCCTCTGCACCCTGCCCACCGCCCTGGGTCAGAAGCAGTGTCGCAAGACACAGTACATCCACAGCAAGGCCGCTTCATTTAATCGGCGACCCCCCCCCTCTCCGTCCCCCTTTGCATATAAGGAGAGGACGGGGAGAAATCCCTTCGGGCTGCGTCAAATCACTCTATCTAGCCTAGTAACCCCCACCATACTTCTCAGACACCTCATCTCAAACACATTCAAACTCCTTCTCTCTTCTTCTCTTATGTTCCACGTTTCTGCCCCATACAGTGCTGTTGGCACAATCACTCCTTCATACAGTCTCCTCTTCGCATCCATTCCCAAATGTCTATTTCTCATTACACTCTTTAAACCACCAAGGCATTTACTCGCTTCTCTCAATCTACATTCTACCTCCACCTTCACTCCACCTTTTCCTGCTACACTTGCACCCAAGTATCTAAAACTATCCACTTCCTCCAGTCGCTCTCCCTTAATGTTCACTTCCAGTCTACTGCCACTTTCACCCCTTGTACATCTCATCACCTTACTTTTACCCACATTTATCTTTAGCTTTCTTCTATCACATACTCTCCCAAACTCTGCCACCAGCTTCCTCAATCCCTCCTCTGACCCTGCCACAAGCGCAGTGTCGTCCGCAAACAACAGCTGGCTCACCTCCCACTTTTCTCCATTTTCTTTAACCATCTCCAATCCCTGACTCACTACCCTAGCATTCACCTCTCGCACCACCCCATCCATGTATAAGTTGAACAGCCAGGGCGACATAACGCATCCTTGACGAAGTCCCACCTTTACTTCAAACCACTCACTCTCTCCATTTCCAATCCTAACACATGCTCTACTACTCACATAAAAACTCTTGACAGCTCCCAAAAGCTTTCCTCCTATCCCATAAATCTGCATAACCTCCCACAGTGCCTTTCTGTCTACCCTATCATAAGCCTTTTCCAGATCCATAAAAGCCCAAAAAACATCCTTCCCCTTTCCTATAGCTTTCTCACATATCTGTCTTACCACAAAGATCTGATCTACACAACCTCTACCCGTCCTAAATCCACACTGTTCCTCACCAATTACTCCTTCTGTTCCTCTCCTAATCCTCTCAATTAAGATTCTCCCATAAGCCTTCCCTACTACACTCAACAGGCTAATCCCTCTGAAATTACTACATTCACACTTGTCCCCTTTTCCCTTGTAAAGAGGAACTATACAGGCACTACTCCAGTCCTCCGGTACTCTACCCTCTCTCCAGCAAACATTAAATAATCTCACCAACCAGTCCACCATCACTGAACCTCCCCTTTTCAGACATTCTGCATGACATCCATCTAGACCAGGTGCCTTACCTGCTTTCATCATCTTTACAACTGCCTTCACCTCATCCTTCCTTATTTCTCCTCCATTCTCCTCACTCATCACTCTCATTTTCTTCGTATTTCCCACTGCAGCTATCTTTCCTTCCCT
>NC_134780.1:20000-27500 GCF_046742065.1 Oratosquilla oratoria | reverse complement strand
TATCTCAATAGTACATCAGTCTTAGGCTTTCATGACAACTAATGACCAAGTTGCAGCGGTTGTTACAAGTGTTTCTTGTAACGGGTAACTAGTTCTAATGTGTAGTGTAGATGTAGCGGTTGTTACAAGTGTTTCTAGTAACGGGTAACTAGTTTTAATTTGTAGTGTAGATGTAGCGGTTGTTACAAGTGTTTCTAGTAACGGGTAACTAGTTCTAATGTGTAGTGTAGATGTAGCGGTTGTTACAAGTGTTTCTAGTAACGGGTAACTAGTTTTAATTTGTAGTGTAGAATGTTTGATAAACATAAACAGTCTCTGGTTAGATAATAATAGGTACCACTGGCAACGGGCCGTCGGTTCCCTGCTGTCCCAGGTTCAGGGCGCCTTCCGGACATGAGCTGTCAGAGTTGCTCTCGATGACTAATTGGAAACTCCACCACGGATGGGTTTTGGCGGCGGCCAGGTCAAGTAGGACGAGAAGACTGGAGCCGTAGTTGGATTTGATGAAGATGAAGTGCTGAACCTACCTCAAGAAGGGACTTCATCGAGCAAAACTCTCTTCCAGATCCTACTGTTCTTCAGGTGAATAAACACACAAGATTCCACTAACTCCATTGAGTAAGATGGTGCCAAAATTGTACCTCAACAGAAACTATGTGGTAAGGTGAGATTGCCACGGGCGTTCTGGATCATCATCTAATACTCCAATCGCATTGTCTCGTGTAATTATTCAACACCGAATAATCACTGTCTAAACAGAACCAACTTTTGACCACTGAACAACCTGAAATTTTGATCATTTACAAATACAACTTAAGGCCCTCACAGAATTTCACAAACTGGAGAGCGTGATGGAAGATATGGAGAATATGAGCTGGGATATCGTGGTACTGAAGGAAGTCAGAAGACAGGAGGAAGAACTCATGCAGCACCAAGACAATCACATATTATAATTGACAGGAAAACATTTGATAAATGTTGAAACATAATGAGGAAATATACGCGTATGTCTAAAAGGACAAAATTTACAATCAGTACATAATCTCAACTATGATCTAAGTCTTTAAGAATGTGAAACTTGGAGAACTAAGGCGATGGAGGCAAAACTAGGTAATACAGAAACAGCTATGAAGGGATCTGTGACGGGAATGATACTGAAAGACAGGAAGAGAGATAAGGTGGAAGTGAGAGACAAGGTGGAAGTAAAGCTGCGGAAGTTGAACTGGGCAGGAAAAATCAACCCAGAAAATGAGTGTGGGAAATGGAGCAAGTGTGTTGCTGACTGAACGCCGAGAGATGGGAAGCACAGAAGAGGGATACCAGAAAGATGAAGTGACGAGATAGAGAACTTTGCAAGAGCGACATCCTAGAGGTTGGCGTGGTCATAGAACTATTTGATGAGGTTAAAAGAGGCCTTTGTTCAGCAATTAACTTTGAATAGCTTACTGATTGATTGAATGATATCTAAAGTAGGACAATGCCAGCCAATATCTAATCTTGTTTAATCTTAGAGTTTGGGTTTACTGTCATGGAAAAATGGAGATGAAATTTTGAGAACTGGAGAGCTTCATGTTTATCATAATTGAATAAAATCAAGACGATAACGAAAAAAGAAGAAATATAGAAATGTGAACATGACTTCTTGTTCACTTTTACCGAAGAACCAAGAATTTCAGAAAACGTACCGTATATACAAACACACACACACACACACAAACGCACACACACGTCTCGGTGGCGCGGTTGGTAGAGTCCCAGACTGTCAGTAGGGCGGTGCTGGCGGTATCTGGTTCGAATCCTGCCCAGGGATGAAATTATTTCAGTATCACTGCTCTTCGAGTCGTTTCTTCAACTATCGTGGGCGAGGAGTTGGGGGTGTGTGGGCGTGTAAGGTCATAGCATTACCCATAGATCGGTCATACGAGCTCTGAGCTCTCTTTTGGGAGGGAAATATCTGTCGATCACGAGTCCAACACGTCATTGAAAGAGCATGGTGAATCTCACACACACACACACACACATATATATATATATATATATATATATATATATATACACACACATTGACTGTACTATAACTTTATCGGCACTTAACACTGAGGATATGTAAGTCTAATTACCCAGAACCATTAGGAGCTGCCAGTAATGATAAGACTGAAGATATTTATGGGATATGTAAGTCATTCTACAAATGGAGCCTTTCACACGGAAGATGATAAATCTAAAAATGCAAGTTACTGCAGCACAAACACTAAGGTACTGGAGTATAGAGGAGTACAAACAAATCATAGGTTCGGAATGTTTTGTAAAATATAACTTAAAAACGGCTATTCAGGACACCACGAAAGCAATGTTTGGAGGACATAAAGATATACCGTTTTCCGTACAGACTGATTCATTTTTTATCTAGATTAGGAGAAATAATACAGGTGGACTACGTGTAAATAAATTTGAAACCAAATTTGATCAATGAAGACAAAGACACGGAGACGAACATATCCTATAGATTACACTTAGCTAAATGCACTTGGTAAAGGCTTCAAGGATGAGTAACATTTCTTTCTTGTTATTCCTTAGTTTATTTCTTCATCTAACGACCGAGGGGATTTATGTTCTCCAACCCATCTTCGCCAACTCAAACCAAATAGGCATGGAAACATTAGAAAGAGGGAGAGAGAGAGAGAGAGAAAAAAAAAGAGGAAATTAAGAAAAAAGAAAGAAAAGGAGAAAGACAGAAAAAGAAAGGAAGAAGAAGAAAAAATACAGAGAAAGAATATAAAAGAGGAAAAGCTTAAATATATTAATAAATAAATATAAAAATGCTAAAACCCGAGACCAAGGAACTTGCTTGGGAAAACTGGAGCAAAAAGTGGAGAAGTTGATGTTGCTGTCACCAGTACTGGGCTGTTCAGTAGCTTGTCTTCTGTCTTGTGGGTCCGGGTTGTGGGGGAACACTTTTTTTTTTTTTTTTTTTGGGGGGGGGAGGTAGTGAAGTATCACTCTCACGGGGTTTGTTTGATCCCGTATGGTGGTGTCTATTTAAGACACCCCATGTGGAGAGGAGGTGGAGTAGTGTAGATATTCATCGGGTGTGTGTGGAGGAACACGTACTAGAAACAAGATTACGAGGGGATGAGGGGGCTATAGCACTCCGTGGAAGTAACTACGACTGCAATGAGTAACTTAAAACTAAAACATAGCAACAGACACAGAAATAGTAAGAGTATCAATTACACGTTAACAACCACTTTGAAGACGTTAATCCTAGTGCTGTTTTTGGGTTGGGGTACGTGTTGACATACATTGAAAAAACAACGATGATGGATATGACTGCATGTGTTCCATGACAACAAGTTTAGGCAGAAGCAACCACGCCACAGCCACCACCACCACCAAGAACATCACCACACAAACACCAGTTCTCGGAACAATTTACATCAACTTCTTAGCATTACAAGTGAACGTGACGGCTCTTAAGTGGGCTTATTCATCATGTTGGGATGAAATACCACCCATGTGGTACCCACGTGGTACCTGGAGGATTCAGACATCGAGTAGTTCTGTATCATGTCTAGTACAGCTAATGTGCCGAATGTCCCCTCAGTGAAGTTAGCCGATTTAGGGACTGGCTTCTAATACCAGTCACTAATTCGGCTAACTCTGGTGGAACTGAAAAAGAAAGAAATAAGAATGAAAGAGAGAAGAGGAAGAAGAAGAAGAAGAAGAAGGAGAAGAAGGAGGAGGAGGAGGAGAAGGAGGAGGAGGAGGAGGAGGAGGAGGAGGAGGAGGAGGAGAAGAAGAAGGAAGAAGAAAAAGAAGAAGAAGAAGAAGAAGAAGATGAGGAAGAAGATGAAGAAGAAGAAGAAGAAGGAAGAAGAAAAAGACGAAGGAGAAGAAGATGATGAAGAAGAAGATGAAGATGAAAAAGAAGATGAAGAAGAAGAAGAAGATGAAGAAGAAGAAGAAGAAAAAGAAGAAAAGGGAAGTCCAGCCAATGCGAACATCTGATTTTGACCAAAAGGATACACACCGTAAGAACTACACAATAGTTCTGCAGTAGAGGTGGTGAACCGTGCATTGCAGTCCGCCCAAAGTTTTTTTTTCTGAATATGATGCTATTAGACCTCCTCTTTGAGAATCTGACTCGTGCTACTCTGGAACCTTTGGGTAATTTGAAATATTCAAGACGGTTGCCAAGATAGCTGCCGCTAATCCGAAAAACTATAAAATTGCATAACTTCATTATTAATCCACTTAGAGACATACTTTTTGCATCTAGGTATAGGTTTTGGCGCTAAAACAACGTGATAGGATGTATTTTTATGGCGTACAATATATGCAAATCCAAGATGGCCGCCAAAATGGCCGCCGTAAATGAGAAAAAACAATGAAATGGTTATGATGTCTTTACTGATTCAAACACATGCCACTTGAGTACTGTATATTGAGTACAGTATACATACATGTGTAAGTTCTGTCTCTACCTACACAGAGTACACGCAGAACCAAGCACTTGAGACATGCACAGAGTATACGCAGAACCAAGCACTTGGGACATATTTGTCATCACTAAGAGTGTCGTCATCCACATCGCTCTATCTTCTTCAGCAGTATTGAGTGTTTTAGTCCACTTGTTACAGCACTCTTCGACTCCATGACATCCAACAGAATGGGGTACAAGAAGACAACTGAGCTAATGCACACGTGCACCTAGCATTGGCACGTGGCTGGTCAGTCGCACAGCCCCCACCTGATCAGTTTGAGAACATCCGGAGGGGCAACCCCCTCCGATACTGTTACTGGTAGCAGTGATTTAAGAACATGCATAACATAAGAACACAAGAATGAAGGAGACTGCAAGAGACCATAAGGCCTACACTAGGCAGCTCCGTATCCATCACCACCTGTCATCCCCATCCATAAAGTTGTCTAATCGTTTCTTAAAACAACTGATAGTTTCAGCGCTTACTACATGGTTACTAAGTTTATTCCATTCGTCGACCACCCTATTAGTAAACCAATTCTTGCCTATTTTCTTTTTAAATCTAAATTTGTCCAGTTTATAACCATTACTGCGAGTCCTGCCCTGTTGTTGTTTGCATCACCCTTGGAGCCTTTGTTCCACTTGAACCCCTCTATTAGATCACCCCGCACTCTGCGTCTTTCCAAAGTGTAAGTTAAGGTGCCTAAGCCTCTCTTCGTAAGGCAAATTTCTGAGTCCATGTATTATTCGTGGCTTCATCTTTTTCCTAGCCAAAGTCTGTTACTAGCAGGTCAGGAGGGTCCTTTTCTAAGTCCGCGTTCCAGATGCACGCTTGGTAATGTGCCCGTCTCACATTTTGCTCAAATGCTTCAATTGTTGAAGGGAGGGATCTTACCTTGGGAGCACCAGTCGTTTTCCCCTTTTGAGGTCTTGCTTAGCCACACCTCATATCTTGCTGCAGACAGAGACTCAGTGTGCGCACACTCATAGCATCTTGCAACAAACTGTGTTACCGCCTAAAGAACTTAATTTATCGTCATATCAAGGTTACCAATTTTCAGAAGTTGGCAGCCTGATGAAAGCACTTTGCCTTTGCTTTTCCAATTCCTCACATGAAGGCAACAGTATCGCACCCTGTAAGGTCGGTCGTGAGCAGCTAGGAACTGACATGCGATAACTGCACGTTGCTTTACAGTAGCTCCAATATCAGACTCTTCGACTTGGTGCTACTTTCCATCAGAAGTGTGCAGATCAATGAACATTTCTGGTAGTAGTGAACTAGTAGGATGAACACATCAGTCTGTCTCATCGCTGATGACCTTGATGCACGTTGAGCCTTGAGTGGCATCATCCACAACTTGTCCATGGATGATGACGTCTGCCTTTTCGTGGGTCGACTCCAGGTATTTTCTCTCTATGACCACCTAATAGAGGTGTTCAAGTGGATCAAAGGCTTTAACAAGGGTGCGCTAGAAAATGAGGTATCATTCAAAGCTTATAAGTATGTAAAACAACCGTTAAAATAACTTTTCTTTATATAAATTTCGACAAACGGCATCCCTTCCCCGCAGAGTGTGATCTTCCTAGCTAAGCCTCTTCAGTACCTACGTAGACATCAGAGAGGTTATTACGCTGCGTTCCTGCAACATTTCTCTTATATTTGTCTTGCAAGATGACCTGCAAACGTAAGCTTGCAATAGTGAAGATATCCAACCTCAAGAAGGGTAAGGGGAGAAAGAAAAGGCATCAAGACTCTTCAAACTAAGGAGAAACTAGCAGAGATGAAAGGGAGAGTGTGTTATCACTGCCAGGCTTATCACCTATGAATGATTAATAACTTTCTTTAGAAAGGGGGACCAAATACCTCATCATTCTCCACTAAGTCAACAATGTATACACAATCATAAGTAAAAAAAAATCATGTCAATCAGATGAATACACATGGCAGGACAATGAAAAAAAAAAAAAAATAGAAGCCGACATCTCGAAATGTTGTTTTTTGAACTTCAAATACTCACACAAAATCGGTAAAAACGCTGATCAACTTATGTTAGGTATCATTTTATACTTAAACAAAAATAGAATTTTTTGTAGGAATTAGATTTTTCAATTTGTCCAAAAACCGGAATTCAGAAGCTGAAAAAAAGGGAAAACAAAATACTAAAAAACTAATTCCTACAAAATGTAGATATATGAGCAAAGTTTCTATGATAAAATGTTCAAAGCAATTAAGTGAAAAATTAATTTTGTGAGGGAAAAAAAAAAAACAATTGTAGCTGCTACCATTCACCCAAATTTGATGAAATTTACAGAATAGCATACCTTTACACCAACAAACAACATATTAAAATTTCAAAGCTATTGAATGAACCAGAAGCGAAATATGAGCCCAAGGAGTTTTCGTGGCTGTTCCCCCTTAACACTGCATAGTTTCGATATAAAGCGGGTTAGTCTAGGACACCCACAATTGTATCAGAAGAAACAATTCCATTTTTCTAAACCACACCTAGATTGGCCAAATCCTTAACCTAAGTCCCCTGCTCCTCCCATTTCGTCTTCATTGTGAACTCTTTTACGCCAATTCCTGGATCTACGAAGTCCCCAAAGACCTTCGATGTATCACGACCTGACCTTTGCTCCCCCCGACTGCAAAGACCGTCCCAGTAGCGACGTCCCTCCCTGGGAAGGAGAACGACCTACCGTGACTCACGAAGGGGGGAAGGGAGGGGCAGGATGTTACGGCAAGGGGGCTGGGGTGGGTGGGGGGTGAACTAGAGGGGGGGGTTAGGAAGGGAGGATGTGACGCAGGGGGGGGGATGGGAGTACTCAAATGGATTCTATGGGACGCCTTCCTGCCGTCACTGTCATATGCACTATGAATGTATATAGCATCCACACACACACACGCACACACACATACACAAACACACACGACTCGGTGGCGCGGTTGGTAGAGTCTCAGACTGTCACTACGGCGGTCCGGGTTCGAATCCTGCCCAGGGTTTATATAATTTCAG
>NC_134780.1:0-15000 GCF_046742065.1 Oratosquilla oratoria | reverse complement strand
TAGACTTCTCGTATTTTTGACAACCATGAATAATGAGAAAAAAAAATGTCGGGTCGTTTTTATTAATGTGGTTGTTTTAGAAAATATTCTGCGAAGAGAACGATATATGGAAAATTAGTCACCACGAACACGCTTTATGATATGTCTGGTAACAGGATGACAATAATTAATTTATATAACGAGATTCCGGCGATATGATAATGAAGACCTGATGTGAGTGCTTAGTCAGAGTTTTGGAAAATGAGTCACGACTTGAGGACAACATATTAACGAAAAGACGAATAAAGATCGAAAAGTTGTGGAGTTGTTGTCTTTGACGGGCCACTCCGGGTCCGGATGGAATGAGTAATTGAGTAAACAGACATATGCATGCTTGAAGGTTGACAATACCTATGCGCACGCACACACGCATACGCACGGGCGCGCGCGCACATACACGCACACACATACACACACAATTTGAGGATAGGCATGATAAATTGGAGTGTGGGAGACGGGACCAGACGAGTGTTGTCCTTTCCTGTATATTACAATTAAGTGAATACAATTAGGTAAATAAACACACACACACACACACACAGTATTACCCATAGATCGGTCATACGAGCTCTGAGCTCTCTTCCGGGAGGGAAATATCTGTCGATCACGAGTCCAACACGTGATCCAAAGACCAAGGCGAATCACACATACACACACATTAACATGCTGGATGGAACATTTAGTTACTCTAGTCTATTCATGGATGATACCAAGATCAAGAAGAGAATAGAAAATATGAATAGAAACTGCTACAAGATCTAGACAAGATTTATGACTGGATGTTAGGTTAGGTTAGGTTAGGTTAGGTTAAGGTAATGGTTTCTAGTTTAGTCTGGGAAAGGTCTAAGTCGAAGAAAAGACCAATTCAGGGGTCGAATCTATAAAAGATCCTAACCCTAATGGCTGGCGGAGATTTGACCTAAATTCCTATGTCGGCGACCTAAATGCTTCTTATGTCTAGACATAATCTTGACATTATGGACAGCTGATTTAGGTGAATAAATCTCCGCCATTTTGAAGATTCATGTCCAGGGGCTTAGGGATTAGGAGTTTTTATAAATTCGGCCCCAGGCTTCCGTCTAGCTTAGTAGCGGTCAACCACAAAGTGTTCAGTTGAGGACAGAAGTAACCTAAGGGGTTCGGATAGCCTGGGCTAGTGACAGTTACCGGTAGCTATCTTTAAGAACATATGAACATAAGAATGGAGGAGACTGCAGGAGACCATAGGGCCTACACTAGGCAGTTCCATGTCCATTACCACCTAACATCACAATCCATAGGTATCTAATTTTCTCTTAAAGCAAATAAGCGTTTCAGTACTCATTATATAGTGACCTTGAAGCAGAAAATATTTTCTCACTCTAAACTAGATATCAACTCCGACAGTGTGGTTCTGGTCACCATTTGAGAAGGAAAGGATCCCAGAAGCAGGACTCAAAATCCATTTATGTGGACTTCGGAGACAATGAGACCCAGAGAAGCTAATAATAATAATAATAATAATAATAATAATAATAATAGAAGGTTTATTTCAATTGCAGTAGTACACTGACAATAATACATTGCAAAAGCTGATTAAGAATATAGGACTTAGAGTTTGGCTCTCGAGGTTGGACTCGTAGCGTGCAGCAAGATCCTCAAAATGCTTAGATTCGTGTCTAGGAAGTACCAATTTCAAGTTCTTGATGAATCTAATTTTATGTATTCCATTTAAACAAATGCAAAATAGTGTTCATACAGTTGAACACAGTAACATTTACAAAGGGTTTGGGTATAAAGTGGTTGAATGTTTATCATCTTTGAACTTTTCTTAAGTGCTCACATGATTATACAGGAAACGGATGAGAGAGGGAGAGGGGGAGAGGGAGAGAGAGAGAGAGAGAGAGAGAGAGAGAGAGAGAGAGAGAGAGAGAGAGAGAGAATGTTAGGACCTTTGTTTCAAATCAACTCCGATACCCCATCCCCACCCCATAACCCCCCCTCCTCCTCCTCCTCCTCCTCCTCCTCTGGGGTTAGAGGAATGCAAGCAAAGATACAAGAATAGAACACAATATCAACGAGGCTTGCAATTTGATGGCGGCCATCTAGGCACCATCTGTAATTATATGTAACTGATCAGATCCAGATCACTTACATCCACGATATATTTCCTTGAAGAGAGGAAATACATTCTCCCAGACCACCACTTGTCTTATTATTTATCTCAAGTAATTGCAGTCCAACAGTATTTTTCTTTACTGATGTTCACAGGGTGGAGGTTAGTTTAATCTTAATTCTAGTTATGATTCTTAGAGAACGTAGTTTTCTGCGTTAGGGCTTAGTGCAGTTTGGGTTAATATCGTAACTACTTGGAGGGATGCCAGCGAAGTGAATAAAATCGTCTGGCAACAGACGGGGTATGAGGAAAAGTGCCACCCGATATGGAAGGGGAGTTCTGGGGTTGGGACACAGGATCGTCTTATCATAGACCGCCACGATGTCCGGTTGCACAGCTGTTACCGGGAGGCGGGAGAAGGGGGGAGGGGGGACCCTGACAGAAACTTGATAAGAACTCTTGCATCACTGCGTCATTCACAATTGCGAGAAAAAAAAAAAAAAAAAAAAAAAAAAAAAAAAAAATGGTCCAAGGATTCCACTGGCAGTACTTTTTCCGCAGGAATTTAGAAATAAGTTAAACAAATATATGAATAAACAAAATAAATGAACAACAGATAAATAAGTACATCCATAAAGGACTATTACCTCTTTCCACCTCAAAGCAATCTGGAAAAGACAATAAGAGATTATGGGAGCGCGTTCCTCCCCTCTCCCCCCCCTTCTCCACCTTAACCTTCACCCTCCCCCCCTTTCCCCCTCCCAAGTGCTTGAAGCCCTTGGTGTGACAGCCCCGATTACGATTGTGATGTAACGATCATCATTCATACGTTTTCAGTAGCACCACGTCAACCTGACGAACTGCGACGTGGAAAGAACAATCTGATAATGTGGAGGACCCCTCCAAGAATAGTTCTATCATCACGTTCTTCATTTAATCTCGTTACCTTGATCTGGGTAGGTCAGGACGCGTAGGTAAGCCTATGTAATGCTTATAAATATGTACGTATAGGGACTATGAGGGCGTGGGTGTCTAATCAGTATTTTGTTCAAGCGCCCAAGCCCTAAGAACGGCCCCACGGCAATCATGTAACCTTTCTACTACCTACCCTCAGCCCGACATACACTTACGATACACAAACATCACTACTCGTATTCATATCACAACACGCGTACTTCTTTTTATTAGTGTTAATTACTGATTATCATGGAAATAAAGCATTTATCAGAGTTTATATGTAGATTTACTGGACATCAAATCCTCAATTTTGAGAAAAAAAATTTGCCTGTCTCGGGACCCCAACGGGGTCTTGCACCGCCTTGCAAAAATTCTCTTCGAGGCCCTGTGTATGTGTGTTTGTATGTATGTGTGTATGTATGTATGTATATATATATATATATATATATATATATATACTGTATACACTGAATGGTTCCCAGTGATCAATTAATATTTTTTTTCAGCCACAAATCACTTTTAATTCCATGCCATGGCAGTCGAGACTGAGAATCGCTCGATGGAGACATCCGTTGGAAATTGAAACGTGGACGAGCCGAGGATTCGAACCCAGCTAACTAAGATTTTTTTCTCCCATATAAAAGAGGTAGCCAAGTCAAAGGCACATACCTACTTCCACGCATTCCAATCTTATCCACTACCCTTTCCCCTTCTTATCTTAGCTCCTCATGGATGACGGGTCATCCCTGCATCCCGATCACTGCCCTGGGTCAGAAGCAATGCAGCAAGACACAGTACATCCACAGCAAGGCCACTTCACTTAATCGACACCCCCCGCTCTCCGTCCCTTCATTCAGAGAAAGAGAAGATGGGGAGAAATCCCTTCGGACTGTGTATATATATCATTCACACATAGCACCGTCCCATCCATATACACATTGAACAGCCATGGCGACATGACACATCCCTGACGCAGTCCCGCCTTTTCCTCAAACCACTCAACTCTCTCCATCTCCCAGTCTATCACGGGCTTTGCTACGCTCGTAAAAAATCTTGACTGCTCTTAACAGCTTTCCCCTAATCCCATATATCTGCAAAACCTCCCACATTTCTTTCCTGTCTAACCTGTCATAAGCCTTTTCCAAATCCATAAAAGCCCACCCAAAATCCTTAGCTTTAACTAAAGCTTTCTCACATATCTGCCTTTCCACAAAAATCTGATCCACGCAACCCTTACCTTTCCTATACCCACACTGTTCCTCACCAATTGCTCCCTCTGTTCCTCTCCTAATCCTCTCAATTAAAACCCTACCATAGGCCTTCCCAACTACACTCAACAAATTGATCCCTCTGAAAATACTACACTCACATTTGTCCCCTTTTCCCTTGTAAAGGGACAATACCCTCCCTTAAGGAGCATTTAGACGGTCAAACGGTTTGACGAACCCGGTTTGTCAAACAAGTGTTTGAAGTGGTTTGACCGTGTGAATAGGGTATTTGGTTGTCAAACACGTTCGACAAACGTGTTTGACGACCAAATACCCCATTCACACGGTCAAACATCACTTCAAACACTTGCCTGACAAACCGGGTTTGTCAAACTGTTCGACCGTGTAAATGGCCCTTTAGACACAGATTAAGCAACCTTACTAACCAGTCCACTATTGGTCTTCCTCCCTTCTTCAGACACTCCAAATGACACCCATCTAACCCAGGTGCATTACCTGTTCTCATCAGTTTTAGAGCTATTTGCACCTCATCTTTCCTCATTTCTCCTCCATTTTCTTCTTCCATCACCGTCATTTTCTTCACGCCTCCCACAAATCTCTCCCTATCCTCCCCCACATTCAACAACTCACTAAAATACTCTTCCCATCTTCTCACTGCCTTCTCTTCCGTTAAGATTTGTCCATCTAAACATTTTACCTTTTCTTCTCTACTTGACTCACCTCTCCTTCCTCTCTTGATTTCCTTCCAAGACATATTTTAATTGTTTTCAATGTTTTCTGTCATACTCCTCACTCGTTATACATATGCTATCCCTTTTGCCTCCTTTATCTAACGTTTTGTTTCTTTTCTTTTTTCTTTATACCTCCCATATTTTTCTCTCATCCTACTTTGCAACCAGTCCCTGAATGTCCGCCTCGGAGAAAGTAAATAAGATTCTAGGACTCATTGCGTGTTCTTTTGATTTTAGAAATCCATCCAGCTATATAAATCTTTGTTCGTCCACATTTCCGTATGGTCACCGAATATCATTAAATACATTGACAGACTGGAAAAGTACAACGGCGAGCTACAAAACAGATTCCAAATATCAGAAATAAATTATGCCAAAATCGACTAAAACATATGAACTTATCCCCCCCCAAAAAAAAAGAGAGAGAGAGAGAGAGAGAGTGAGAGAGAGAGCGGAGAATCAGGAGTGATTTGATGCAGGTCTTTAAGATTCTAAAGGGAATTACAAAATCAAAAGTGACGTACTTTTCACACTGCTAACCAAACAAGAAATAATGGTCTCAAACTGTCAGAAAATGGATTTAATTTAGAAGTGGGTAGAAACATCTTCGCCAACCGCGTAGTTAATGAATGAAATATACTTTCTGCCGAGGCAGTGCGATGTAGTAAAGTTCGAAGTTTTATGATTCATTTAGATAGACACCTAAACAGTATGCTGTAATGCCTGTCATTATATTTTATTCTATTTCCTTCTGGCTTGTCCTCAAATTTAAATATTTACCACTTTGGCCAATATATTTAAAATCACAATCTTTACAAGGGATGCTATAAATGATATCACACCCAACTCTGACTTTAGGTGAATTTTTTATCAATAGGCTTTTTATCGTGTTTTTAAAGACAACACGAATGCCAAAAGTACTAAAAATATGAGGAAGACTGATTAAATTCTCATGGAAGAGAAGAGATAAAGTGTTTTTATTACTGAATTGTTGTCTTTGGGTTAAGCCATAAAAATATTTCTGTGCTATTTGCTGTGCCTATAGCATCAGAACAGGGCAAATTTTAAGTGAGTTGTTTGTGCATAGGAGAGAGTTCACTTATTCCAATGATTGGAATAGATCTGAAAATTTTGTCTTAAGTAAAACATTATGGAGAGGAATACCATTGAATCATGATATATTAAAGGTCCCTTAGTGAACAAAATGAATATGAATGTGGGATTTTACAAATTGGTTAATTTAATTATTAGAAAGGTTGTCGATGGAAGAGCTGTAGCCTGACCATGTGTGTTGAGCAAGTCACAATGGACCTTTCCATGTTCCTTGTATTTTATTTTCTGTATGCATATATTGTCCTTGTTCCCTGTATGTATTGTACCTCTGAAGATATCATGAATAGACGAAAATGTTCGGTCACTAATCGTTTCATTTTTCCATTTTTTTTTTTTTTTTGTGAATCAGTTTATTGGGATTTCATTGCACACACACACACGCGCGCGCGCACACACACACACACACACACACACACACATGTGAAGTATAATGAATAGATATTGACATTCGTGCGCACGCGCACAGTATATAATATATATATATATATATATATATATATATACATATATACATACACGCACACACACACACATATATATATATATATACATATATATATGTGTGTGTGTGTGTGTGTGTGTGTGTGTGTGTGTGTGTATATTTACCTAGTATTTTACGGGAAGGGGAGCTATGCTCGTGGTGTCCCGTCTTCATATCACATTTAATCTAAACTATTTTTAAATTCAAGTGTGTGTGTGTGTGTGTGTGTGTGTGTGTGTGTGTGTGTGTGTGTGTGTGTGTGTGCGTCTCCTACCCCCAAGTTCATCACACCTAGCCTCAGAGTCATGTACAGTTCCAACTTCACCAACTTGGTCTAAATCCTTAATTTCCCATTCTTATATCTAGATTTGAATTTATGCATTATTTCAGCATGAGCTACGTCATCTTCTAAGCTATTCCAAGTATCTATGCATCTATATGGAAAACTGTATTTCTTCACGTCTTTTAGACAACTTTATGGATGGGGATGACAGGTGGTGATGGATACGGAGTTGCCTAGTGTAGGCCTTATGGTCTCTTGCAGTCTCCTTTATTCTTATGTGCTTATGTTCTTATGTTAGACACGTGGTCTTCTTTAATTCGTCCTCATGTGTGCATTGCGTGTATTTACCTAATTGTATATGTGGAGTGTGTGCGCGTGTCCACGCACATCTGAAAGAAAGGAGGAGCGTGTACTTGGGTAGCTAGATAAGCGCATGTTGCAATTGGAAAATTAGAAAATTAATACGACGATAACAGAGATAAGGAGGTAAGTGGAGACAGGCATGAGAGCTGGGGAGAAGATAAATAGGAGAATTGCTTCTGACACGGTGCTTCAATCCTTGGGGATAATATCGCATCGAAGAGGACTCCTAAAGGGCCATTTACACGGTCGAACAGTTTGGCAAACCCGGTTTGTCAGGCAAGTGTTTGAAGTGATGTTTGACCGTGTGAATGGTGTATATGGTTGTCAAACACGTTTGTCGAACGTGCTTGACAACCAAATACCCCATTCACACGGTCAAACATCACTTCAAACACTTGTTTGACAAACCGGGTTTGTCAAACCGTTTGACCGTCTAAATGCCCCTTAAAGGAGACAAAGGGAAGAATGAAGGATAGAAAGGACGGGTAATAGAAAATAAAAGAAGTCCGTTGACTTTTTTTTTTTTTTAACATCCAATCATTATAGAATGCTGAGTGACTGGTCCATGAGGGAAACAGGCTCAAGTAGGCTACTTCTGTCCGCGGGGACATTATCGCACCGAGGTGGAGGTAAAGAAAATACATAAGGAGGGTAACAGAACGGAGGGATACCAAAAGTTAGAAAAAAAATCTAATCATAAAAGAATACTGAGTGATTCTGGTCCGCAGGGGTGTCACTGTAGTCCCTAAAATATTGACAGTATAAAACATATACAGTCAATAACCCAGACAAAGTATGCGACCCGAAGTTTGGGAACAAAATGTGGAGAGTGTAAGAGGCTGGTAGATGAAAGTAGACAAGTAGTAGACAAGTAGGTAAATACAAGCGTAGGCGGCGAGAAATTAATTTTTACGAGTTAGATGTTTTGAAAACAATAGCCGCGACGGAGTTGCAGAGTTGCATAATCTCGCTCACCGTCTAAAGTTTGTAAACACAAGTTAGGGTATCGATATTGGCGCTGATATGACGAAATGTAAACACTAAGCCACTCCGCTTCGTGACCAAGATTGCTTGTGTAAGCAGTATTGCTTGAGACAGTGTAACAGTCTTTCTGATTGGAGAAAAGGGTGGAGGAGAAAATTTTTGGTACACGGAAGAAAAGTCACGCCCTTAAGGGGAGGCACTTATTTGTAACGGTCAAAGTTATTGGATGAATTAAGTAGTGACGTCGGAGCAGACTTGGCTTGGTGAGTGGATTGGGGATCCCAGGTGGGAGTCCTCTGGTGTACTTAAACTAAGTTGTAGAAGTAGTGAAGAAACTGAAGAAAACAATTAAACCGTTTTAAATACCCTACGAACAACTTATATCAACTGCTACTTGACTAAGTAGGCATGGGGCCTACAGATGAGTGACTTTAATGCTGTGATGAAAAGAAAGTGAAGGAAAGTTGAAAGTGAATGAAAAAATATAAAATCATAGAAGGAACAGTTAACAGAATTGAAACCAGTCATTAAGGAGAGAAAGGAACTGAAAGTGATCGTGGCAACGGAGCTAAAAGAGAGACACTGGGACAATGTTGAGGGAATGCACGGAGAGACCGGCGACGAATAGGGAGGTGAGAAAACCGCTGATGTGGATGAGGAGGAGACACGGAATAGAAGGAAGAAAGTTAAAAAAAAAAAAAAAAAAAAGGAAAGAAGATGTTTACAGCAAGAGACGGAGAGCTTGATAGATGAATAGAACTGCCTAGCGACATCCCGAACAAAAGAGAAAGTGACTCAACTGGTCAGGAAAGGACACATGGGCTCTGTAACCCTCTGGCGACCACAAGGGAACGCCAGAGAGCTGAACAAAATGGCCTGACGACAATGAAAGCGAAGGTTAAGACGCTATGGAACTTGAGGTCGACATTGCGAGTGTGCAAGAAACCTGTGTCAGCTCGACCTACCCCACTAACGGGCGCACTTTCAAATTGATGACTTACAAATATCTGTTCGAAACATATGCAGTGCTCACGCGATGGGGTTAAAACAAAACTGCACGAACAAGGTTATGCCATGCAGGTTAAGTGGGACCGGTCAGAAGCAGTTTAAGAAAACGTTAAGATTTTATATTTTCTTTCCTAATAAGAATGATGTTGAAAAATGAAGGGATGAAAATATTCAGTCTTCTTGAAATTGGTTTTCAATGTGGAATAAATGAAACCAATCACAGGCTACTTTGCAAGTAATGAAAATATTTGTAGTATTTTTGTAAGTTAATCATCGATACATTACCAGTATTTGTGATGATGCCTAACTTAGAATTATGTCAAACCAACCTAAGGTAACATGACTTAACCTAATCTCTCTTGACCTAAGTTAGATTCAGATAATAACCATTCAAATCAATTTCTCTATGCTTTGTCGTGTTCCTCTATTCCAGTGGTTCCCAAATTGAGGGTAAATTACCCCTAGTTTGGGGTAATTCAACAATTTTCGGGGGGTAATGGAGGGGGTGATAAAAATAATAATAATAATTCTGAAAATCAAGAAGCTAAGAGTTCCTCAACTAGCTTCAAGGATACAATTCCATCCATCCCACTGATGCTCCCTCGACATCTTTGGCAGTAGTCATTAGAGATGCACAAAGTTTAGATACGACAAAAATATCTCTAGATTTTTAATTTAGCCATATATATATCAATGTTGACTAGATTTTGTGAAAGGGATGGTAAAATGCAAAATGTTCAAAATTAAAACCGAAAGAACAAATACGAACTCAAAATAGATAAGACAGAATAAAAACTTCCTCAATACTTTCTTTGATAAAGGGAAATGTCTGAGGGAAGACCACATGAAGAGGATGACTGTTTATGCCGGGGACTGTTCCTCGAATAGATATCTCGGTCTTAGTTGGTGGTCTTACAGATCTACCAACATCAGTCCATTTTAAATGAAAAAATAAATAAATGAATAAATAAATCAATTAATCTGACGGTAGAGAGCATAAGAGGTCCAGTCATTTTTGGCTAATCGAGATGGGATGTGTATAAATATGTATATATATATATATTTGAATATCTGGGGAGCAGATTCTCTTGTATGCATGCATTGTTAAAATCGACAGCGTTAGTGAGGTTGTTGATCTTCTTGTGAGTATTCTCCAGTTTTCTAACCAATATTCTGCCATTTAGAGGGTGGGCATATACCAAGTTGCCAAAATGATTCATTTATTTCAACGTTTCGTCTAACAAAGAGACATCTTCAGGAAATTCTGTAACATAGATAATAATGACGTACAGAAATATAGAAAACAACATGTAAATCTAACCAATTATACAAATATAGAAGCAAATATCAATATATGCGCAAATTCACACAAAATAAACACTATAAATGGGCTGATGGGGACCGTTACTTACAATAGTTAAAAGGTCCGATGAAATGACGAAGAAAACCCTTCGCTCGGTGACATATATACGCCCCTAGCCGGCTTGGGTGGTGGTGGAGGGCGGGAGAGGGGGCGGGGGTGGTATCTCATTAATACGAGAATATATATATATAAAACCACGGGGATATGATTGCATTCTCCATAGGAAAATGGAAAAAAATATATAATATTTTCCATTTTTCATACAGAAAATGAGAAGGATTTATAACAGAAATGTTCGAAGTAATCATGGAAACTCAAGGCTAAAATATGACGAAAATGTCTAACAATAAAATAAAACAAAAACTGGACTTTGTGCCAGGACATATTGTACATGAACTCTGCCATGTACTATACTGTGTCCGCATCCACTCAAACATTCACGCACACACGGTTCGATGGTGCAGTGATACAGGTCTCGACTTCTAATTCACCGATCAGTGTTCAAGTCCTACACAGCTCTGAAAAATTCAGCATCCCTGCGAGCCGGCATCTCGAATCTGAAGGACAAGGAGTTGGTGTAAGTGTGTGTTTGTGAGGTCACAATATTACCAAAAGATCGGGCCATATATGAGCTCTGAGCTCTCATCCGGAAGAGTAACAGCTGTCGATCATGAGTCCAACAAGTGATTCATGAACGGGGTGAATCACACACACACACACACACACACACACACACACACACACACACACCTACAGTATAGTACATGAATCTCTCCGTTATCTAGAGCCACGGAAACACAAACCTTGATGACTTCAGCTATGAGGTAACAGCAAGGTCTCCGCCTGCACGACCTTGGTCAAGGGTGCAAACAAAGAAGAACTTACACCTCCATTACCTGCAACCCCTCCCCCACCCCCTCCCCTCCCTCCCTCCCTCCATCCTTCGGGAGTGGCCACGCTCGCTACCGCCCCCTCATGATTAAGGAAACCTTAGTAATGGTCCAACTCGACCTTGCGCCCTATCAAGGTTGTGGTCTAATTGAATGTCAGACTACGTCCTTGCCATTCGGTGTATAGTACATCATTCGACCTCAGGTAGTGAGGAGAGAAGAAGAGGAGGAAGAGGAGGAGGAGGAGGAAGAGGAGGAGGAGGAAGACCCGAGGTCCTTGCCCTTATCATGGACCTTGTGAACTTGCTTCCTTCCTCCCACTCCACCTCCTAACAGGAGGAGTCTCCGCTGCTGGTAAGGAGTGGTCTGGTTATAAAGGTGCCGCGTTCAAATTACTCTGCACCTGATGTTGTGTGTTCCTGTTATTCAAACAACACGTCAGCCAGATTCGTTACCACGGAAGTGAATGAAATCGTTTGACGGCAGCAGTTGAAAGTACCCCCTGGTACACAAGGGGTCAATACGGTCACACTACAGCATAGGGTGTTACTGTTTTTGCTAATGCGTCTGCTGGATGTCTCTGAGGACAAATATAAGACTATATATTGATCCTAACAATGCTGCTGTCAATTACAAACTGGCAATATTAACAGCAACAACAATTAATAATAATAATAATATCAATAATAACAGCACTAATAATAGTAATGATGATAATGATATTTATAATAATAAATAATATTAATAACAATGATAAGAACAATGACATTAATAACAATGATAATTCTAACAATGAATGATAATTAATGCGACTACTGATCTCTCCACAGGCGACACTCCTGTCATTGCTGTAACCAGCGCCACTCTCATCGTCTCCGTCGCCGTCGCATCTGCTAATGACGCTCTTGCTGACAGGGCCGCAGCTCTTGTGATCTTTATCTATTGACATACCCAACTCTGGAAACCCAGAGTAAACACGTCTTTGGTCACGTCTCCTTGAATAAACTACATGTGTATTCACCTTTCACCTTGGTCTTTGGATCACGTGTTGGACTCGCGATCGACAGCTATTTCCCTCCCGGAAGAGAGCTCAGAGCTCGTATGACCGATCTATGGGTAATGCTATGACCTTACACGCACAGACACCCCCAACTCCCCGCCCACGAGAGTCAGAGTAACGACCCGAAGCGCAGCGATACCGAAATAATTTCGGCCCTGGGCGGAATTCGAAACCGGTACTGTGAGCACCACCGTACTTCCCAGGCCAGTGCTCTACCAACCGCGCCACCGAGTCGTGTGTGTGTGTGTGTGTGTGTGTGTGTGTGTGTGTGTGTGTGTGTGTGTGTGTGTCGGACGATGTGGTGTCTATGAGATGCTAGAGAAATAGTAAGAAAACTGACGTCTGTTGAATTTTGTGTAAAAGGATAAAATGACGATGAAGGCAAATAAGATTAACGAGACGAGTAGTGCACAAGAGATGGAAACACTGAAAGAAATGAAAACGCTCGATGGAGTTCACCATATTTAGATCAACAGCTCTCATTTTTTTTTTGTCACCCTGTAGCACCCTTTTCACCCTGTCTCTGAAGATCACCCTGCCATCACCTTTACAGTTTTGTTTGACCTAAAATGTGAAATACATATTTCTAATATTAATCCAATTTGGCCGCCCGACCGCATTATAAGGAGGAAAGCGCACTATGCTATGTATGCATGTGTGTAAGTATATATGTAATTATGTATGTGTGTATATATGTATCACTGTCCAGTAATGTCGTAACACATTAATAAATGCACTAAAAACCCACTGTTGATTGGGTTTAAGAAAAGAAAGGAAATAACGATTTCCGTATATTTCGATCACGATCACGATCGAAATATACGGAAATCGTTATTCCCTTTCTTTTCTTAAATCCAATCAACAGTGGGTTTTAGTGCATATGTATGTATGTTTGTATGTATGTGTGTATGTATATATGTATGTATATATGTATGTATGGTATGTATGTTACGGAAAGGCGACCAGAAAGTGTTAAGCCTTATAAGGTGCCCAGCGCGCGATGCGATGACGAGAACTAGTATCGACTAGTATCAACCAGTGGTTATGTTGCCGTCGTCAAACCAATCACATGTGTGTATGTATGTACGTATGTATGTGTTATTGTATGTGTGTATATGTATGCATGTATGTACTGTATGTATATATCTAATCCATGACGTTCATAAGATGTGATGTCTTGTAGATTTATAGAATTGTAGTTTGAAGATTAATCTTTGTTTTAGCAGTTTAATTTTGAAAACCTGTGCTCTCAATTAACTAGCCCCCTACACAACCTGATGAAAAGGTAAAATCCTCTCATAGGGGAGATATATGCTCCCCTGATTGAGAAACTTCCTATTTTCAAATAGAGAGGGGAAGGATACCAAACCTGAGCATTATGGCGGCGGGTACAAAAAGACACCCAGATTATTTCAGACAGAAATTAATAAAATAAATAAATAAATAAACAAATAAATACACACACAGATCTACAAGTACACATATAGAAAATTAAATAAGTATACAAATAATTAAATAAAAAAATAAATAGGTGATTAAATGAATGAACAAATTAATACATAATATGCATCTTGGAAACTTGTTTTAGCATGAGCGTTGGGCGTGGCCAACTCGTGTGTGTGTGTGGAGGTGGAGGGTAAGGTGGAATAAAATGAATGTGGAAGAAGTGGGCTACTTGATGAGTGTGTGCGTACGAATTCAGAAAACCTGATGAAGTATCAAAAACAAAAATATGAAAGAATAATGATGAACAAATTTTTGTATGAACAAGAAGGAAAGAATTGGTCGAGATGTTCAATCAAAAATCAATAAAGAGAAATAGAACGACAGCACACAAATCGAGGGTGGAAGAATAGAGATTGAAAAGAACAAGGATAATTTGAATGCATATATAGAAAGAGAATTAACATAAAACCAACAAACATTTCTAAAAATTACAGAAATGGTTTTCCTGTCTGATTCCTACGATGTTCAAATACTATTCGTAATGGCGTTTCCACTCTCATTCTCCTTAAAACTAAGATATGCTATTTTATTTCTTAGTTCTTTGTCTAGCATATAGTTTCAAGGCATGTTTCTTACCTCCTCCAATTACTTACGATTCTAGAACCTATTGCTAAGCACTCCTGGTCTTGCAAATAGGTTTAGCCCTACCACGATGCAATGACTAACGTAATTATCAATCTTAGTTCATCCTTGCAAACTTTCCACTCTATCACCCTGCTGCTCCATCTGGTAGCTTCCTTGTCAACAGAAAAACAACATGTGCCCATTGCCTTATACTTCACCCTGTCGAACATCATCCACCCATACCAATTAATATCATAACTCCATTTATCCCATGCCAGTCCAGTTGATCATACTAAGAATCCATTTATTTGTTCTATCATCAATATTACTCTCT